>NC_092791.1:5905000-6205000 GCF_047496795.1 Chiloscyllium punctatum | reverse complement strand
CCCCAACCCTCCAAAACCTCCCACTCCCCCAAAATTCGTCCAACACCGCCCCCTCCCAATATCTCCATCACCACCCACTACCCTCAACCACCTCCATCACCGTCCCCCTAGCCCAACCCCGTCCAACATCGCCCCCTCACTCCAACACCGTCCATCACTGTCCCCTCCCTACCCCGTCCAAAACCGGGCCCTCACCAATATCGTCCAACACTGCACCTTCCCCAAACCCCGTCCAACACCTCCCATTCCCCCCAAGCCCGTCCAACACCGGCCCCTGCCAAACCCCATTCAACACCGCACCCTCCCCCAACCTAGTCCAACACCTCCCCCTCCCCAACCCCGTACATCACCGCCCCACCCCGACACTGTTAATCAATGCCACACCACCGAACACTGTGCAACACCGCCCCTTCCCCAACCCCGTCCAGAACCACCCCCTCCCCAAACCCCTCCAACATCGCCTCCTCCTCCAAGCCCGTTCTACACCATCTCCTCCCCCAAACCCATCCCATAACTCCCCCTCCCCAACACTGTCCAACACCGCCCCCTCCCCCAACCATGTCCAACACCGACCCCTCCACCAACCCCGTCCAACACCACCCCCTCCCAAACCATATTCAAAACCAGCCCCTCCCCAACCCCTTCCAACACTGCCTCCTCCAGCATCCCCCTCCAACACTGCCCCTCCTCAATCACGTCCAACCTTGCCCCCTCCCGTGAACCCCTTCAAACACCACCCCCTCTCCAATCCCGTCCAACACTGACCCCTCCCCTATTCCCGTCCAACATTGCCCCCTCCCGTGAACCCGTTCAAACACCGCCCCCTCGCAAACCCGGTCTAACACTGCCCCCTCCACCCAACCCTGTCCAACACTGCCCCCTCGCCCAACACCATCCAACACCGCCCCCACCCCAAATCCGTCCAACACCGCCCCCTCTCCCAACACCGTCAATCACCGCCCCCTCCCCTAACTCCGTCCAACACCGCCCCTTCCACCAACACTATTCAATCCCACCCACTCCCTCAACCCCATCCAACACCTCCCCCTCCCCCAACCCCGACCAACAACGCCCACTCCCAAAACCTCCATCACCGCCCACTACCCTCAACCCCCTCCATCACCGCCCCCACCCCCAAACCCGTCCAACACCGCCCCCTCACCACACCCCATCCATCACTGCCCCCTCCCCTACCCCGTCCAAAACCGGTCCCACACCAATATCGTCCAACACTGCCCCTCCCCCAACACCGTCCAACACCTCCCCCTCGCCCCAAGCCCGTCCAACACTACCCCCTCACACCACCCCGTCCATCACTGCCCTCTCCACTATCCTGTCCAATACCGGCCCCTCACCAATATCGTCCAACACCGCACCCTCCCCTAACACCGTCCAAACCTCCCCCCGCCCCCAAACATTCCCCACACCAACCCCTCCCCCAACACCGTCCAACACTGCCGCCTCCCCAACCCCATCCGACACCGACACTCCCCAATCCCGTCCAACACCGCCCCCTCTCCCATCACCGCCCCCTCCCCCGAAACCGGTCCCACACCTCCCCCTCCGCAACACTGTCCAACACCGCCGCCTCCCCAACCCAGTCCCACAACACCCCTTCCCCCAAACCCATCCCACATTAACCCCATCCACCAAACCCGTCCCACACCAACCCCTCCCCCAACACCACCCAACACCGGCCCCACCTTCAACCAAGCCCCACACCACTAGCTCCCAAATCCCGTCCAACACCGCCCACTCCCCTAACCCAATCCGGCACAGCACTCTCCCCCAACCCCGTCCAAAAACCTCCCCCACCCCGCCAAGCCTGTCCAACTCCGGTCCCTCCCAAATCCTGTTCAACACCGCACCCTCCCCCAAGTCAGTCCAACACCTCCAACTCCCCAACTACGTCCTCACCCCAACACTGTCTAACACAGCCCCACCCCCCAACCCCGTACAACACTGCCACCTCCCCAACCCTGTCCCACAACACCCCCTCCCCAAAACCCGTTACACACCACACCCACCCCAAAACCTGTCCCACACCAAACCCTCCCGCAATAACACCCAATACCGCCCCCACCCAAAACCCATCCTTCACTGCCCCCATCCCCCAACACCGTCCAACACCGCCGCCTCCCCAACCCTGTCCAACACTGCCCCCAGCCCCAAACCAGCCCCACACCAACCCCTTCCCCAACACCATTCAACACCGCCCCCAACCGTCAACCTTGTCCCACACCACCCCCTCCCAAGCCCCGTTCAACAACACCCCTTCCTCCAACCCCGTCCAACACCGTCCCCTCACGCAAACCCGTCCAACACCGACCCCTCCCCAACCCTGTCCTACACCGACCCTCCCCAACCACGTACAACACCGCACCCTCCACAAGCCCGTCCAACACCGCCCCCTCCACAACCCCATCCAACACCGCCCCCTCCCCAACCCCATCCAACCCCGCCCCCTCCCCAGCCCCGTCCAACACCACCCCCTCCCAATCCCGTCCAACACTGCACCCTCACCAATCCCGTCCAACACGGCTCCCTCCCCCAACCCCATCCAACACCTCCCCCTCCCTCCAAAAACCGACCAATACCGCCCCCTCCCAAAACCTCCATCACCGCCCACTCCGCTCAACCACCTCCATTACCCACCCACCCCCAACCCCGTCCAACACCGCCCCCTCATCCCAAACCCGTCCATCACTGCCCCCTCCCCAACCCCATCCAACACCACCCCCACCCCAACACTGTCCAACACCGCCACAACCCCCAACCCCGTACAACACCACCCACTCCCCATGCACGTCCAAAACCACCCCCTCCCCAATCCCGTCCAACATCGCATCCTCCCCAACCCCGCCCAACATCGCCCCCTCCCCAACCCCATCCCACACCAACCATTCCCCCAATCCCGTCCGACACCGCCCCCTCCCACAATGCCGTCCCACACCGCCCCCTTCCCCCAACCCGTCCAACACCACACCCTCCCACAACCCCGTCCAACACTACCCCCTCCCCTATCCCCGTCCAACACTGCCCCCTCCCCAATCCCGTCCAACCCGTTCCCCCAACCCGTCCAGGCTGTGGCTGGGGGCGGAGTGGAACAGGGTTGGGGAGGTGGCGGTTGTGAACGGGGCTGGGGGAGTGGGCGGTGTTGGACGGGGTTGGGGAAGGGGGCAGTGTTGGACGGGTTTGGGGAGCGGGCGGTGTTGGACGGTTTTGGGTTTGGGGCGGCGTTTGATGGGGTTGGGGGAGGGGGCAGTGTTGGACCGGGTTGGTGGGAGGGGGCAGTGTTAGATGGGGTTTGGAGGGGGCAGTGTTGTACGGGGTTGGGGAGGGGGCGGTGTTGGACGGGGTTGGGGAGGGGGTGGTTTTCAACAGTGCTGTGGGAGAGGGTGGTGTTGGACAGAGTTGGGGAGGGGAGCGGTGTTGGATGGTGTTGGGAATAGGGGCATTGTTTGACGTGGTTGGGTGAGGGGGCAGTGTTGGACAGGGTTTGGGGGAGGGGTCAGTCTTAGACCGGGTTTTCTAGGGGGCGGTTTTGGGCGGGGCTGGTGAAGCGGCAGTGCTGGATGGTGTTGGTGGTGGGGTCGGTGTTGGATATGGTTGGGGAGGGGCAGTGTGGGCCGGTATTTTGGGAGGGGGCGGTGTCGGACAGGATTGGGGAGGGTGTGGTGTCAGACGGAGTTGGTGAGGCGTCGGTGTTGGGTGGTGTTAGAGGAGGGGGTGATATGGGACAGGGTTCGAGGAGGGGGTGTTATGGGACAGGGTTGGGGAGGGGGTTCGGTATCCGACGGGGTTGGGGAGGTGGCGATGTTTGATGGTATTGGGGAGGGGGAGGTGTGGGATGGGTTTGGGGAGGGAGTGGTGTGGGAAGGGGTTGGGGAGGGGGCGGTGTTGGATGGGGTTGGGGAGGGAGTGGTGTTGGACGGGGTTGGAGAGGGGGGCAGTGTTGGACGGGGTTTGGGAGAGGGTGTTGTTTGAAGGGGTTCGGGGAGTGGCAATGTTGGACGGGGTTGGGGGTGGGGGCGGTGTTGGACGGGGTTGGGGATGGGGCGTTGTTGGACAGTGTTGGGGTGCGGGCGGTGTTGGACAGGGTTGGAATGAGGGAGCAGTGTTTGACAGGGATTGGGTGGGGTCAGTGTTGGACCATGTCGGGGAGGGGACGGTTGTGAATGGGGCTGGGGGAGTGGGCGGTGTTGGACGGTGTTGGTGGAGGGGGCAGTTTTGGACGAGGTTGGGGGAGTGTGCTGTTTTGAATGGGGCTGGGGGAGTGGGCAGTGTTGGGTGGTATTGGTGGAGGGGACAGAGTTGAATGGTGTTGGGGAGGGGGCAGTGTTGGATGGTTTTGGTGATGGGCCAGGGTTTGACGGGGTTGGGGAGGGGGCGGTGGTGGACGGTTTTGGGGATGGGGGCGATGTTTGATGGAGTTGGGGAGAGGGGGCAGTGTTGGACCGGGTGGGGCGAGTGGGCAGTGTTAGACGGGGTTGGGGGAGGGGGCAGTGTTGGATGGGGTTGGGGGAGGGGGTGGTGTTGGATGGGGTTAGAGGAGGGGGCGGTATTGGACGGGGTTGGGAAGGGTGCGGTTTTCCACGAGGCTGGGGGTGTGGGTGGTGTTAGTTGGTGTTGGCGGAGGGGGTGGTGTTGGACAGAGTTGGGGGAGGGGGCGGTGTGGGACGGGGTTGGGGAGGGGGCAGAGTTAGACCGGGTTTTGGACCGGGCGGTGTTGGACGGGGTTGGGGGAGGGGGCTGTGTTGGACGGGGTTGTGGAGGAGGCGGTGTTGGACGGGGTTGGGTGGAGGGGGCAGTGCTAGACCGGGTTTTGGAGGTGGCGGTGTTGGACGGGGTTGGGGAAGGGGGAGGTGTTGGACAGTGTTGGGGACGGGGCGATTGTGAACGGGGCTGGGGAAGTGTGTGGTGTTGGATGGTGTTGGTGGAGGGAGCGGTGTTGGACAGGGTTGGGGGAGAGGGTGGTGTTGGACGGGGTTGGGGAGGGGCCGGTGTTGGACGGTTTTGGGGATGGGGCGGTGTTTTATGGGTTTGGGGAGGGGGCAGTGTTGAACCGGGTTGGGGGAGGGGGCAGTGTTAGACGGGGTTTGGGAAGGGGCGGTGTGTGACTGGGTTGAGGAGCGAGCGGGGTTGGACCGTGTTGGGTGTCAGTATTCGACTGGGTTAGGGAGGAGGCGGTGTTGTATGGTGTTGGGGAGGGGGCGGTATTGGACGGTGTTGGGGAGGGGGCGGTATTGGACAGGGTTCGGGTACGGTGCGGTGTTGGGCAATTTTGGGGGAGGGGGTGGTGTTTGATGGGGTTGGGGAGGGGACAGTAATGGACGGTGTTGGGTAGGGGGCGGTGTTGGACTGGGTTGAGGAGGGGCCGGGGTTGGACAGTGTTGCGTATGGGTCGGTCTTTGACGGGGTTAGGGAGGGGGTGGTGTTGTATGGTGTTGGGGAGAGGGTGGTGTTGTACAAGGTTGGGGAGGGGGCGGTGTTTGATTGGGTTGGGGAGGGGGCAATCTTGGACGGTTTTGGGAAGGGGCCGGTATTGGACATGGAAGGGGAGGGGTTCGATTTTGAACGGGGCTGGGGGAAGTGGGCAGTGTTGGGTGGTGTTGGTGGAGGGGGCAGTATTTGATGGTGTTGGGGATGAGGCCGTTGTTTGTTGGGGTTGTGGTAGAGGGCAGTGATGGACGGGGTTGGGGTGAGGGGGCGGTGTTGGACAGGGTTGGGGGCTGGGAGCAGTGTTTAACAGGGTTGGGGAGGGGGCGGTGTTGGACGGTGTTGGGGAGGGAGCGGATTTTACCACAGCCTGGGTGTGGGCGGTTTTTAACGGGGCTGGGGGAGTGGGCAGTGTTGGACAGGGTTGGGGGAGGGGGCGGTGTTGTACGAGGTGGGGGAGGGGGCGGTGTTGGATGGGGTTGGAGAGGGGTTGGTGTTGGACGGGGTTGGGGGAGTGCGCGGTTTTGGACAGCTTTGGGGAGGGAGCAGTGTTGGACGGGATTGGGGAGGGGGCAGTATCGGACGTGATTGGGGAGGGGGCGGTATCGGACGGGGTTGGGGGACGGGGTGGTGTTTGATGGTGTTGGGGTGAGGGGGCGGTGATGGAGAGGGTTGGGGGAGGGGGCAGTGTTCGACAGGGTTTAGGAGGGGGCAGTGTTGGAAGGGCTTGGTAGAGGGGTGGTGTTGGATGGGGGTGGAGAGGGGGCAGTGTTAGATGGGGTTGGGGGAGAGTACAGTGTTGGAGGGGGTTGGAGAGGGGGCGGTGTTGGACGGGGTTGGGTATGGATTGGTGTTTGATGGGGTTAGGGAGGGGTCGGTGTTTGACCGTGTTTGGGAGGGGCCAGTGTTGGACGGTGTTGGAGTGGGGGCGGTGTTGGACAGTGTTGGGGAAGGTGCGGTGTTGGACAGTGTTTAATTGTGTACATATTTATTTTGAATCTGCAATAACTCGCAACAACTGTTCTTTAAATAGTCTCTACTTATCTACTGTGCCCTTTTTGTGGAACAATTACTCCCAGTCTCCACTTCCCAAATCCTGTCTGATAGCGTCATATTTTCCTGTTCAGCAGTTAATAATCTTCCCTTGGTAACTGATCCTTTCCCTGTCCAAGGCGATGGTAAATGTGAGACAGTTGTGAACAGTGTCACCAAAGTTTTCTCCAACTGCGAGAACTGAAACCTGCCTTGGCTCATTGCCGAGCAAGAAATCGAAAATGGCCTCTCCCCTCAACGGCCTGTCTCCATACTGAGCAAAAAAAAATCACTCCTGAACAGACGTGATAAAAATTTCTCCATGCAAACCATGCGTACTAAGGAGCTTCCAGCCGATATTGGGAAACTTGAAGTCATCCATAATAACAACCCTGCTACATCTGCATTTTCCCAAAATCTGCTGGCTTATCAGTTCTTCAAACTCTCTACTGCTATTAGCGGGTCTGTAGAAAACCCTCCAATGAGGTGTCTGCTCCTTTGTTGTTCCTAATTTCCACCCATACTGACTCAGTGGGCAAACCTTCCTCAAAACCCTTCACTGTTCTTTTTAAACGTTCTAAGCACTGGAACACCTAACATTCATTCCTCGCCCTATGAAACCCACGTCTCTGTTATGGACATAACATCACAGCCTCAATAATGATCCAAGCTCCAAGTTCCTCGCTCTTATTTCTGACGCTCCTTGCCTGAAAGCAGACACACTTTAACCGATCCCTTTGTTTTTTTCATGTGAGAAACATTCCCGATATGTTCGCTACATCCTATAACTGCCCTATCGACAACTACCCGCCTCTCAGATATGTTACTCTAATTCCCATCACTTTGTCAAACTAGCTTGAACCCTCCTTACCGCACAAGCAAATCTCCCACACAGGAAATTTGTGTCCCTCCAGTTCAGGTGCAACCTATCCTTTATGTACAGGTCCGACCTTCTCCAGATGGCATCCCAATGATCTACCTATCTTAAGCCCTCCCTCCTGCACCAGCCTCGCAGCCACCTGTTAAGCCGCATTCGCTGACTGTTCGTCACCTCACTATCTCGGAGCACCAGTAGCAAAACTGAGATTACTTCTCTACTCGTCCTGTTCTTCAGCTTCCAACCTAGCTCTCAGTAGTCAGTTTTCAGATCCTGAATCTATTTCCTGGATATACCGTTGGTGCCAATATGGGCCACGATTTCTGGCTCTTTGCCATGCCCCTTTAGAAACCTGTAAACCAGGTCGGAGACATCCCAGATCATGGCACTCTGTAGGCAACATTCCTTCCGGGAGTTCGGCTCCTGACCACAAAATGTCTTGACAGTTTATCTAACTATTGAGTCTCCCACCACTAGCTCTTTTTATTTATCCCCTTCCATTCTGAGCCACAGTGCCAGGTTCAGGGCCAGAGATCCCGTGGAAGACCTTTCCCACCAGTAGTATCCAAAACAGTATACTTATTGCTTAGGGCAACGACCACAGGGATAGCTGCCTTATCCATTGGTTCCGTTTCCTGGCCTTGACTGCAACCCAGCTCTCCTTATCCTTTGTCTGATGAGATACGACCTTCCTGTACATCCTCTGAATTTCTCACTCATTCTCCTGAAGGATCTGCAGTTCTTCCAGCTCCAGCTGCAGTTTCCTCACTCAGTTTTCGAGGAGCTGCATTTAGGTGCACTTCCGACACAAGTGGTAGGCAGAGACATGTGTAGTGTATCTCACGTCCCACATTTTGCAGGAGGAACATGTAACTGCCCTAACAGCCAAACTCCACTTATCTCAAAGCTCAGACAGGATTTAACAAGGAGGAGAAGAAAAGGGAAAAAAATGAGGAAAACCTGAAAACTTACTGAGTTTAGAAATACTTAGTAAGATGAGATGAGGTGGGTTGGAGGAATCGGGTTTCGATCTCACCCACTTAAAAACTTCCTGGCAGCACTCTTTTCTTTCCGCCCTCTCTCCTCGCTGCTCTGTTCAAAACATTTTGCCTTTTACTCACCTTGCCAGCATTCCTCCGCTCCTCCCTTGCGCCTCTCGACAAATGGAGGCCCAGACGCCTGAGGTAAGTTTATTCAAATCTTTTACTCACATTCCAGGCAGTCTTCCACTCCTCCCTCGTCCCTCTCGAAAAGAAGAGGCCCAAATGCCTGAGGTAAGTTTTTAAAAACTGTTTTACTCACCTTCCCAGCAGTCATCCGCTTCACTTTCGCACCTCTCGACAAATGGCAAAAATCTGGAATTAAAAGTCGAATGATGAATCCATTGTAGATTCTCAGGGGGAGAAAAGAACACCCGGTTCTATAATATTCTTGAGAGGAGGAAACTGGTATCTTTATCGCATCTAGCCTAGATTTGACTCAACAACAACAGCAAAGTGGTTGACTGTCAACGCCCTCTGGGCAGTTAGGGATGGCGGCAGCGAATTATGACGCAGTCAGGAATCCCCACATCATGAGAGTGAATGAGAAATATGTGTTTGGACTGGCTCTGTGCGATGAATTGAGAAAGTGCTGTAACGAAACATTTCAGTCGAACCTGTAATGCCTTTATTTTACCTTCTAATTCTTGTAATTGGATCCTCTAAAGCCTCAATCCATAAACATTGCAGCGGACGATGCATCATACATCATGTTGATGAATACCAGTTTTCTTGGCATCGGCTGCAGCCTTTCCATTTAGAAACGCCCAACCATTCTCATAATTTACAGGTCTCCACGTCGAAAGAGAGGATGGCGTCAGGATAAAGAACATCTCCTTGATACACAGCTCAAAGCACCCACCAAATTACCCCTCTGATCCCAAACAACCACATTAGTAGCTTGGGAACTGATAGCAAACGAAGAACGATGCCACAGCAGATCTTTGGGGAGATGTTGCAGCGCTTTCAATGTTTGGACAGGTCAGAGTGAACGGTCCAGTACACATTATATACAGGCTTTAGTCTTCGTGAAAAAATTATAACTATTTCACAGTTCACTGCATTCATTCCCATATGGCAAATTATTGTGCCTTACATATCCATGTACAATTTTTTAGATTCCTCTTGATAACTTTGTTTCCAGTGTTATGATAGAGGGCACCACCCCTCAACTCTTTGTAGAATGAATCCCTGACCCTATTCTTTCGACTTTTTAAAGAAGGTTTACTGTGGGTATTCCAGTAGAGAAGCAGTTGGTTAGAAGCTCCATTTTAAACAAAACAAAATTTATTTGTGAAACACAATGAAAGGAAAACAGTACATAAAAATATTTTAACATATCCGACAACCCAAAAGACCATCCCAATTTAATTGTGATTATCCAAATGGTTACAGCATTCCCCATTAACAATCTCTTGGCGAAAAGGTGTAATCAGACAGGAAATAGAGACGGCAGAAGGATTGAGCATGGAACCTCTGTCTGCTGTAGCTGTTTCTTTGCAAACGCCATCATCCATTGATCAGCAGCTCTGAACAGCCAAACTGCTAAAACTAAAACAATCAGACAGGAGCGGAGTTGGGAGAACTGCCAACTCCCCTTTCTTCTGCAAATTAAAAAAAATAGCATGTCTTTTTAATGGGGCAGTATCTGTTAGCTCTCATAAAATCGCAAACGAACCTCACACATCAGAATCTATGCATTTACGTCGCGGCTGAAAGAGAATAAAAACAAACCAAGACCAACCTAACGTTCTAAAGGAGGAGCATCATCAACTCCACCAATCTTAGCATCATTTACAAATTGCGTTAAAATGTTTTTTTCTGTTAATCTACGTCATTGATATGGGTTATAAAATTGAGGAGCAAGCATGGCCACTGTGTCTCCTCCATTGTTACTTTCTGTGAAACTGATAAAGATTAATTTATCCCTGCTTCAGACTCATTAACAAGTTTTCCCATTACTCCAATATAGCAGTTTTGCAATACTGCATTTATTCCTTTGCAATACTGCATAGATAAAAGATTCGACTAAAATTGCTGAATAACAGGCTCTAATGCAGGCTCATTCTTTTCCTGATTTTAAACTCTTCATGATCTGAATACATTGCTTCAATACAGGTGTAGTTAGGAACTGTGTTGAACGATTTAGAACCATCAGTGAACAGCCTGACTTTATGCCGGAGGGAAGGCTATGAATACAGCATTTGCTAATGGCCACAGTGCCTCATGGATGCTCAGTTTCGATTTGCTCGATACTGCAGAAGTATGCCCTAATTCGCAGGACGCAGTGCCACTTCACACAGTGAATGGTATCTTCAATTTGAGGATGAGACGTTGCCTCCGCTAGCGCTGAGTGTCTAACGCTCCACCAGGTATTTTTGAGGATGCTTTTAACTTGCCAATAAGTTTGTTCACAATATTTCTCTTTTGCTGTTTCAAGAATCACTTCCCATTCTGTGGCTACTTGAATGCTTTGTCTGTTCAGTCAGTGAGCGCCTGTGGAGATACTCGTGGTGATGGACGTAGAAGTATCACACCAAGGGTAACTTCTGTTTTCCGGCCGTCCTCAGCCTTTCCTCGAATTTGTTTTCAACATCGAGGAGGACTGAGTTATCATCGAGTGGTGATGTGGAGGGCCAAGAATGTCCATCATCAGCGGTTTACTTGAATATGCTTGATCTGTTGCCATGAGCTTTCTTAGATCCTGGGGTATTCACGGTCAACTCCTGTCTTGATTGCGTACTGAGGCGATATGACATACACAGGGATGGTGATGATACTTCACCCATCAGATCTGATTCATCAGATCATGCAAACTTACCCGTCATATCTGATGCAGTGAGTAAAATGATGACAGCCTGGTCTTTTTACAGTCAAAATTAGGAAAAGATATGACTGTGGAAAACAGAATAAAGACTTCAAATAACGGAATTGAATACATTCTATCTTGATGTGTTTCACATTTTTTAAAAAAAAATCTACAGAGAAATTCACTGTCTACTTTGATTTCAATGAATACGACTAAATGACTTTACAAAGCCATGGCCACAGGATACCTGAATAAGGATCTGAATATCGAAAGCATTTTATATTTGAAAGTTCTGGACAGAAATGAAAAGCAAGTGAAATAGGTCTTCTCATAAGAGATGACATCGGTATGATAGTAGAAGATGTAACATCAAATCATGCTCTCATATCTTTATGTAACGTGTCATGTGAGCCTATTTTGAGGTGAGATTTCCTCTCTGAGGCTAAACAGTGTTCATCAAACTCGTCACATTAATTCGTGATCGAGCCCACACTGCGGGAATCATGTTGGGTGACTGCCACTTATTACTGCATGCTATTCCCAGGGTAGCTCCCACTGACTGCAGATCCTGCAATTAAGCAGCAGCCCCAACACTAGTACCAACTTTGAAAGGCAAAACACAGCTGCACAAGCACAGATTCATGGAATCCCAACAACATGGTAACCGAGAGAGTTTATCACCTCCTTCAGAAATGTAATCCACCCAGACCCATTCCCCGACCCTATTACGCTACGTTGAGTCCTGACTAACAGATATAACCTAAACATGCCTGAACACGATGGGCAATTTAGCTTGGTCAATTCACCTTAAATGCACATCCCTAAATTTTGGTACAATATTCAGAGAACCTGGAGGAAACCCAAGTCTACATGGGGAGAATGCGTAATCTCCAGACCGACAGTCACCCTCGGCTGAAATCAAACAACGATCACAGGTGCTGTGAGGCAGAAGTGTTAACTACTGCTCCACCACTGCCCTCCTGTCAGTACAAAGGTACTCTGCACGGTCCGTTGTACAGAGCCTGCATATGGAACCAGGACAAAATTGATTTCCTGCCCAAACCCGCGCTCCAGGCATGGGCATGGAGCCTCTCCTAGCTAAAGTGGTACACAATCAGGACTTCCTCTTCCTCACGACCCTTGGTAGATGTCATCATGTAAGAAATTATTCGTTTTGTGTTGTTTCCCTGACATTATATAACATTGTGGCACAGCAAAATCTATAGGAATATTGAGGTTAAATGTCGTTTTGAATTTTCACTTTAGTTTGCCAGAAATTGAGATGGTGGTTATGACAATCACATGTTCCTCCTGCAGGGTATGGGAGCTCGGGGAGATTTTCAGCATTGCTGATGACTACACCTTTGGGAAGTGCACCCAACTGCAATTCCCGGAAGACTGTGTTAGGGAGCTTGAGCTGTAGCTGGATTCAACTGGGATCATCCAGATGCTGAGTACTTCAGAGTTAAGAGTATTGTGAGGTGGACACAATTAAGATGCAGGCAGATTATAGCCTGGGAGCAGGAATAGAGTGCAGTGATGCTTTGTGGCCATTCATCTTGAAAACACGCATGGAAAGAGATGGCTTGGCGGGAGCGGAGGGGTTGTGATGAGCGTTCAGCGGAAGGAAGAAGTACCCAGTCCAATTGCACTGCAAAAGGCTTTGGGACACAGCCGTTAAGGGTAAAGAAAACAGGGCCTTAGTGATAGTCATATATATGGGGGCAGACAAGAGTTGATGCAGCGGCAAATGGGAATACTGGAGGTTGTGTTGCTTCCCGGATGACTAGTTAGGGTTATCTCCGAGTGGCAAGGAGATGAGTTAGCAGCCACAAATTATTACGCACGTTGGCACAAATGACGTAGGTGGAAATAGGGATGAGGACCTGCAGAGTGACTATTGAGAACTAGGAACAAAACATAAAAGCCAGGAGCTCTGAGATGTTAATTTATGGATTACTTCCAATGCTTCGTGCTCCTGAGGGTAAGAACAAGACAATACACTGATGAATAAGTGCCTGACTAATTGGTGCAGGGAGGACATTCAAAGGTCATTGGGACGTTTCCTGGTGCAGTGGAAGAGGAGGAGTTATGTCTAAACTGCAAGTGGACCAACAACATTGCGGCCAGATTTGCTAGGTCTACAAGAGAGGCATAAACGAGTTTGACAGATGGTGGGGTTACGGGGTCGTGGTGTTCTCTTCAATAGCAGGGAGGCAAATGCAACTGCAGAAGGAGATCCAGTATTCAGAAACAGTACCTTGAAGAGACAGGTCAGGGTCAAAAGCGATAGGGAATGAGGAATGCCAGTTCGATTAAATTGTACCTATTTCAATGCAACAGGACTGACACGTGTGGCTGATGATTTCAAGGAGTGGATGGGTGTGTGTGGCACTATAGCCATTACAGAAACATGTCTAAGGAGACATCAGAGAAAGGAAGGAAGGCAGATGCAGGAGATCAGAGTCGAAACGTGCGGTTTTGAAAAAGCCCATCCGGCCAGAAAGCATCTGAGGAGCAGGAGAATTGATGTTTCCAGCAAAACTCTTCACCACACTCTTCGCATCTGATCTCCAGCATCTGCAGTGCTCACTTTCTCCCCGGGTTTGAAATAGATGTGCATGTTGAATTGGTGGTTGGAAATGGAGATGGAGAGGTCCAGGAAGGAAAAGGAGGTGCCCAACATGGTTCTGGTGAACTTAAGGTCAGGGTGGAAGGTGTTCTCAAGATGGATTAACTATTCAACCATCTTGTGGGAACACGAGGTGGTGCCGATATAGTTATCAATGTCATGGAGGAAAGGGAATTGTGTCAGTGTAGCTGCATAAGATGGACTGTACCACGTACTGGCAGAAGGGCAGGCATAGCTATGTCCATGTGGGTGGGTAAAGAAATGCCTTTGGATGAAATAGGCGGAATCGAAGGAGAAATCTTTGAGAGTGAAGCAGGACTGGCAGCTTAATGTGACAGTGTGCAGTTATGTAGAAAGAGTGGATGGGGATGTTGCATTTAATGATTAAGCGTAGCATCACAGCACTGATCAGAGATGAAATAACAGTAAGCTCATCCATTGAGATTTTTGGGTGAAGATAAGAAATAAGGGGTGGCGTTATTGGCGTTGTAATATCGACCAACATATAGCCTACGTGAATTGCAGAGAGACTGGGGAGACATGCAGGAGCAATAGGGTTTTCAAAGTAGGGAGCTTAAGTTTTCTTAACATAAACTGGCAGTGCTATTGCGTGAAAGGGGTTCATTGGGGAGAAATTTGTTCTGTGTGTTCAGGACGTTTTCTCAAGCTTTATATAGATTGCGCTGTTAAGAAAGGCGAACGAATTGACTTTCTCTGGAGAATCGAGCAGGACAGGTGACTACTGTGATGGTGGGACTCGTAACCATACTTCTATTGATTTTAAAATCGTTATGGATAGAGACAAAAATGGTCCAAATTTTCAAGTTCTAAATTGGGACATTGAGAATATTGATTGAAGTAAGGCTGGATCTTTGATTGATTGGAACAGTTCGTTTGCATGCAAAGGGAAACCTGCAAATCAGTTGATTTGTATTGTGAGATAGATAGATTACACGTCCTATACGTTCCTGCATGCTGAAGGAAAACGTTGGCAAGAATGGGGAACCCTAGAATGCAAGTGATATTGAGGCTTTGAACAGAAGAAACGGAAGTGGTATAGATCAGGTATAGGCAGCTGGGATCGTGAGAATCCCTGGAGGTATATAGCGGATTACAGGACATTAGGGAGGAAGGAAATCAGTTAGGCGAAAAGGGGCCACAGGATACAATTGGGTGAGAAGGTTTTAGTGAATCCAAAGAGATTCTTCAAGCATATTAAAGGGGAAATCATAACTGGAGAACGAGTAGGACATCTCAAGGACCAACGTATATGGTTATAACTGCAAGAGATTGGGCAGGTTCTCAATAAGTATTCCTCTCTGTGCTTACTCAGAGAAAGACATGAAGACTTGGGAATGTGGGGAAGTTAGAGGTAATATCTTCTGGATAGTCCACACCAGAGTAGAGAAATTGTTGGAAACATTAGAATGTATGAAGCTGAATAAACCTGCGGGTACAAACCATATATATCCAAGGGCAGTGCAATAGGTTAAGGAAGGAATTGCAGGAGACTGGCTAATATTTTTGAATCATTGTTAGACATGGGTGAAGTTCCCGAAGAAAGGAGGATAGGAAATGTTACATACTTATTCAGGAGTGGCTATAAAGATAAACTTTGGAAGGATAGCCAGGAGGTTTAACATTTGTCGTAGGTAAGTTACTTGAGAAAATGCTGAGAGGTATGCATGCATTCGTAAAGAGAGAGTTCGATTATGTGTAGTCAGCATGGATTTGTGGGAGATTATGCTTCACCAATTTATTCGACTTCTTTGACGAAATGACGAGGAAGATTGATGAGAACAGGCTGGTAGACATAGTCAATTTGGATTTCATGAAGCCCTTTGATAAATGTTTACACATTCGGCAGCTCTGGAAGGTTTAAAGGCATGTGGTTCAGCGGACCTGGCAAATTGGAGACGTAATACTCTTGAAATTAGGAAGCAGAAAATAATAGAAGAAGGATGCTTGTCCGACTGGAGACCTATGACAAAGCATGTCCCTTGGGGATCGGCGCTGGGTCCATTGATGTTTGTTATCTATATCAACGACTTAGATGAGAATGTTTAAGGCATAATTAGTAAGATTATAGATGAGACTAAAATAGGTGGTGTTGTGGAGAGTGCGGAAGGTCCTCAGAAATTACAGCAAAGCTTGATCAGCTGGGGAAGTAGAACAAGAAATGGCAAATTGAGTTTAATCCAGGTAAATAGGAGTGGTTGAATTTTGGAAAGTTAAATGAAGTAGTGGTTTCATGGTACATGGTAGGAATCAAAGAGTGTAATGAAGCAGATGGACCTTGGAGTTCTGGTGGAAGGTTATCATAAAGTGGAGTAACAGGAACACAAGACAATGAAGAAAGAGTCTGAAACATGGGCCTTCATCTGTCAGGAAACGGAGTATTGAATTTGTTAAGTTGTGTTCAAGTTGTTCAGGATGTTGATGGGGCTGCACCTGGAGGGCAATGGTCAGGTTTGGTCAACTCGCTCCAAGATGCAAGTTATTAAAATGGAAAGAGTGCACACGAAATTTACAAGGATGTGGCAGGGACTAAACTGTCTGAGATATCTGGAGAAGTTTGACAAGCTAGGACATTGTTTCTTTAGAATGTTGGAGACTGAGGGAGTAAATTTTAGAGGTGTATAATATCATGGGAGGCTTGAACAGTATGAATGCACTGAGTCTTTTGTCCAGGGTTGGCGACCCAAGAACCAGACGGCATCAGTTTCAGGTTAGAGTGGAAGGAATGAAAGGGAACCTAAGGGGAAACTTTTACACAGAGGTTGGGAATATGCATATGGATTGAGCTGCTGGCAGAAGTTGTTGAATCGGGTACATCAACAAATTCACGAATAGCAAAGATTTAGAAAGATATGGGACAATTTCAGAGAAATGGGGATAGAGTGGATGGACATTTTGGTCGGCACGAACCAGCTTGGTCCGAAAGACTTGTCTCTGTGATGTAGGATTCTAGCCCTCTGTAACCCACTGAGATAAAGATTGTCAGAAAGAGAGAAGGCAAAGACATTCAAAGACAGACAGAAATTCAGGAAAGATCCAGAGTCTGAAGTCTACTGTGTGGGTTCTAGTTGATTCTTTCTCTGTCTTTCTCTCGATATTTTCACACACTCACTAATCTCTGAGATTGAGATTGCAGCAGTAACGACACTCTATCTCATATAGACTCGGAGAAACTCAGAAACCCTCCAAAACTCCCATTCAGGTACCATCACATGCTTCAAGGACGTATGGCTGCCAAGACCTGGTAAACAATTCGTGAGGGCTGTCAATCAAAGCTTTCTATCCTCCCAAATGCGAGATCATCCAGTCAGTTCACTGTAAGTGGAACAGAACTTCCCCAGCTATGAAGCAAACAAAGACTTTTCCTTGTGAGATTAAAGCAGGGGACGTATGAGGTGTGAGAGAAAGCAACAAATCAAAGGTTAAATCGAAAGATTCCTGACTTTC
The DNA here is from genome assembly GCF_047496795.1 of Chiloscyllium punctatum. Classification (NCBI taxonomy): domain Eukaryota; kingdom Metazoa; phylum Chordata; class Chondrichthyes; order Orectolobiformes; family Hemiscylliidae; genus Chiloscyllium; species Chiloscyllium punctatum. The sequence goes on along the minus strand of NC_092791.1, from coordinate 6,187,706 downwards.
CCACACACCGTCCTCACTCACGCGCTCACTCTCACATACAATTTCCGTCACTCTCTTTCTTTCTCACATACACAAACAGACACACGCAGAGACACAGACAAAAGTTGCCCCGGATCTGAAATTCTCGAAGATAAAAGACTGCAGCTTTATTGCAGCTGCAACACATTTGTCCCGCATACTCAATTCCTCTGCTTCTTCCGCATCTGTCCGGAAAAGGAGGTTGCTTCATTCTTAAGCATGGTCCACTTATATTGAACAACTTTCATTTTCTATGTCTGTCATCAAGGCAGTCAACGATCATCACGCTTCTATTCACCGCTCCAATGGTCTAAACATTTTCCCTTCAATGACATTAAATTGAGGGACACCCGTATCATCAACTACCATCCTGCCAGACTCGACATCCAGCTCATCATCCTTAGGCATCTCTGACAAATCAATTAGGCAAATCAATCAAAGCATTTTCCCCTCCACACCCCTCTCTGCCTTCAGAAAGGAGCATTCTGTTCACAAATTCTTGGTTCGTTCCTCTCTCTGCACCAACACTTTCCCAAAACACCAGTTTGTTTCTACCTGCAACCGTAAAAAAATACAACAGCAACCAGCACACCCCAGGGCCGCAAAGAGTCCTTTCAGCTGAGACAGAGTTTTACCTGCCTCTCCTGGGATATAATTTACTGTGTGAGATTCTCTCGATGTGGTCTTATCGACACTGACGATATCAAACGGAATCTAATGAACGTTTTCGCCGGGAATCTCAGCCGGGCCCTTTTTGGATGCTCCCAATGGCTACCCAATTTAATTGCCCTCCCCAATCCCTTTCCATCATCACCAACCTTGGCCTCATCCATTGTCACGACGAATCAGAACTCAAATTAGAAAAAAATACAACTCATCTTTCTCCCTTGCAATGCTCAGCCTGGAGAACGCAACACTGAATTCCACAATTTCGAATAACATCTCTTTCCACCTCCCATACCACTTTCCAGCCCCTCCCACACCATTTCAGTTTTCTGGTCGACCTTTCCTTCCAAAAGGACTCATTCCTCCCGTCGACTGAAAAGACTGTACCCTCTACTTGTGTTCGCCTCTCGCTACCTCACCACTCTGCACTTCTCCACACCAAAAGTTCTCCCCTTGATCTACAGTTCCCCTCAAACCTAACTCCAAAGTGGAGAGCGGTTACATATTTTGATGCAGCAGCAGAGGGATGACAGCGAGTTTAGAGGGTCTGCCTGGAAAGAAAGCTTTCATTTTTATGACTTAGCTCCTAAATCGTCGGAGCGAAGGCTCAACAGGAGAAAACGTCGTCATGGGGATTGCTCGGCACTTGAACTGCTATGTTCCGATGTGTAGCTGAACACGGGAATCCAGCCGAGTCCTGTCTCCCACCCGGCCTTCTCCTCTCACTATAAAAAATGGACTGCGTGTGGAGGTTTGGTAAGATAAGGCAAGGCTGTTGAAATTTTTTACTTACATTATATCTACTCAATTTCTTTTGTCAATTTAGGACAGAACGAATGCAGTCTTGGGAAGTTGAATGTTCCTCTTGCAGGATGTGAGAGGCAAGAGTAGGAACTTGTGTTCCTGCCGACGTTGCCTACAAGCAGTCCACCCAATCCCAGCTCTTCACAGTCTGTGTGAGGGAAACGTCGCTATATGAATGCCATTTCATTCGGGAGGCTGCGGGTATGATAGATAGGATGTACAAAGAGTTAGGTGCACCTAATTTACAGGAAAGAATGCAGCTGAGTGCCCGTCAGGAGAGGGAAAGGGAATAGGTAGAGCGTGCAGGGAAGCCCAGGGGCCAGTCACCTCAATAATAAATATGTCATTTTAGATACTGTTCGTAAGGGGAGGGGAATTGGTGCTGGGGACCAACCAGTGGAATACCACCGCTGTCAGGCTTCTCACACTGAGTCTGGCTGCATGAATCAGAGAGGTAAGGAGAACAAAGGAGAACAATAGTGATAGGTGATTAAATCATGAAAGAATTAGACAGGAGTTCCTGTGATTGCATGCGAGAATCTGTAATAGTGTGTTGCCTCCTGGGTGCCAGAGTCAGGGATGTCTGAGATCAAGTCTATAGGATTCTTAAGAGGGAGGGAGAGCAGCTGGAAGTCGTGGTAAACATTGCTAAGAATGACATAGGTACTGAAAAGGAAGAAGAATTGGAAAATAAATGCAGTGATGAAAGCTGGAATCTTGAAGGAAGAACGAATAGTGCAGTAACCTCAGGATTGCTACTGGATCCAGAATCAATCTAGTGAACCTCCTCTACACCCTCTCGATTACCTGTACATCCTTTCTCAATTCTGACCTCGTTAATTGAGAAAGGATGTACTGGCAGCCGAGAAGGTGTAGAGGAGGCTCACTGGGATGTTTCCGGAGTTGAGTGGACTGACGTATGAGAAGATACTGAGTAGATTAGAAGTATATACATTTTATATTTTCAGAAGACTGAGGGACGATCTGAAAGGAACATATACATGATGTAGGTAATAGATGAGGTAGGAGCAGACAGGATGTTTCGATTGGCAGGGCAAACCACGACAAGTGGGGACTGCCTCGAAACTAGAGGATCAGATTGAGGGCTGAATTAAGAAGGAACTTCCTCACCAACAAGATTTTAAGTCTATTAAATTCCTTGCTATGTGATGTAATTGATGCTACTGCAGTAAACATGTTTAGAGTCAAGGTCGATATTTTTGAACAGTTAAGGAATTAACGGATATCGTCAGAGCACGGGTTGGTGGAGCTGAGTTCACGAAAATATCAGCCATGAAGTTATTGAAGGGTGGAGCAGGCTCAAAAGGCCAGATGGCTGACTCTTGTTTTTGGTTCTTATGTTTTTATGTTCCTATTTAAATAAACAAATTGGTATCTGCTGTTCATTGCGGAGCAGACCCCATCAAGAGCAGTGAGGACAGTAATTAAAATGTGCAAGTTTAAAAAAATGAGGATGCTAGAAGGAACATACATTATTTGCAGGGTAGGTTTAAAAAAAAACAACACACCATTTCCAAACTTACATCCTCCCTCAACTGTCGACTAAAATAAAATCAAATGTCAGAATGAACATGTCCCCATTTTAATCAGCAGTTTGAAGTTTCAATAAAATACATTCTAATTGATGGAGTTCGTGAATTGTCTCTTGCTGAAGAGTATCAAGCCCTTTGAATGCTCTGTCACATTAACTGATTAGAACCAAAATATTACCTGTTTTTCAAGGTTGGGTAAGGCAAATTCGTTCAGTGAAATAGATCAAAGGGTTTGGTGAGAAAGCAGGAATAAGGCATTGTGATGAATGATCAATCACATTATATGGAAAGGTGCAACAGGCTTGAGTCACCAAATAGACACTTGCAATATTCTTCACTAGTTACAGCGATACAACCCATACACTTCCACGTTTCTTCCGACACTCTACTTCCTTCTGGCTACGCGGGGAACCTCGGTTCTTGATTTTGTAGTTGTCTACAACTCCTCCTGTATCGTGTTATAGGCTGAAAAGGTTTAATTCTAATTCACCGTTCCCACTGAACATTTCAGAGGAAATAAGTGGTCTTTCCGAGGGAACCGATGCTTTGTGATTCTATAGCCGCAATGACAAGTTGCAAAAATTGATTTAAGAAAAGCAATTGAGTATCTCGAGCCTGCTGCTTTATTCAGAGAGCGCACGGCAAATCCCATTGTGGCTGAACACACGTTTGTTGTCTGCTCGGAGTAAACATTGACTGCTTTGTTCAGCAAAGAACTAAGCTCAATTTTGAAGCCAAAAATTGAATAAACCTGTGTCAATTTAAAAGGAAGGTTCCTTAATAGAAAGTGTATTCCTTCATTCCGATGAAGAAACTGTGTAACATAAGAGCAAATATAGGAACAGATGCAGATCATTCAGCAACTCAAACTTGTTCCACACAATCCTTAAAAAACCATTGAAACAAGAATCAAAATGCTCTCTGGACAGAGGAATTTCATGTGCAAATAACATTCGAGAGAACAAGTAACTCCTTACGTTCGACTAAAATTTAGAGAGCATACATTTAAAAATGAATAATCAAATTCTAACACGCTTATATGAAACTATATGATCTCAACAGCCGCCTGTCATATCATTTCATCACCTTTTATGTCTTTATAGGACCACTGTTCATTTTCAAAAGCTCCAGTTAGTATAATACCATCACAACAAATCCGCAAATGCAAAATATGCAGATGAAATGTACATAATTCCACGAACCAGTTAAGTAAACTGTCTCTAAAGATAATTCAAATGTAGTAATTAGCTTTCTCATAGAGTCATACACTTTCTGCTCACTGATTGCAACTTTCTCAGTTTTATTTTTGTTGTCAGAACTCGTTCCTCATTCCTCACTGCTCTTTGATTCTACTGTGCATTCGATTTATGTGACATGATTTCAAAAATGCAGTGCTCAAATAGAGATGGCTGGAGAATTTCAACAGAACTGCCATTTTCCTACACTACCCGCTTTGTTTGTTTTTATGTCATCAAAATCATGTTAAAAATTCTTACTCGCCATTAAAAAATGGAATGTTTTTCCGAAGCATGTCCAATGAATTGACATTTGACTATATTTTGTGCTGATGCGTCCAGAGCCATAAAGACCTGCAGCGCAAAAACGGGCCTTCGGCCTATTGTCTAAATGTGCTGAGAGTAATTCTTCAGGTACAACTTTCTATTTACATCTCCAGTTTGATTCATTTTCCTTATAAATGTATGCTTTCTAAACTAAGATTCCAGAACTTATGATCGAAATTTTAAAACTAATTTACCAATGATGCATGCCCATATCAATGGACGACAGAACGATGATGGTAATTTCCTCTGTTATTTCCACCAATGCTTCCCGTATTGACGCAATGCCATCCATTCCGACTGGGTAATTAGAAGGCTTTATTTTAATAGAAAAGGTGTCAGATTTCAAGGAGTTAACTCGAGATTTTTTTCGGTGATTGTAAGCAATGCTAATCTCTATGGATTCTAAAAGTGTCGATAGAGATTTTCTCTCTTCTATTCATAAAGGATATCGGTCAATGACTTATGTGAGAGTGTCGGTAGAAATCGAGGTGACAGCGAGGACTGCAAATAATGGATTTCAGAGTCGAGATTAGAGTGGTGTTGGAAAAGCACAACATCCGAGAAGCAGGAAACTCGACACTTCGGGCAAAAACCCTTAATCAGTGGAAATCACCTCTTGCACTAAAGGGAATCAACATCTCTCAAAATCGAGAGATACGAATAATAACATACCGGAATGTTCCAGAACGGATCACTATGATAGAATGCCAGACCATAATATAACAACAATGGACAGAAGGCTATCCTGGGGTCTTTACTTTCGTTCTTAAAGATCGGCCACCCATATCATTGCAAATCTTGTCTGTCATTTGGGTGATTCAAGCTGGTTACTGTCCCATCCTCCCCATTTTGGGTGTTCCTGCTAAGTCTCTCCTTCTGACTACTGATCCTATAATCCAGGTTGCACTGTATTACTGTCTGAGTTGTTTAAGTTCTAAAAGTACAGCAGCAACTGTCATGATTTCCGTTCACAGACTCTCATATAACTCACCCTGGAAGACAATGCCTGAGGATAATCTAACCTGCTCAGAACTACCAAGAGAGTAGGTTTTATCTGCATATTATTCCCAACAGGAACACTACCAGCGAAATGAAGGAATGCACAATCTGGTGACTCAGAGTAGAAAGGTTTGGTAGTAGATAAACACAGCATGTCAGGCAGCATCCGAGGATCAGGAGAGCAGACGGTTTGGGCATAAGCCCTTCACACTTGCCTGATGAATGTGTAATGCCCGCAACCTTCACTCTCTTACTCCTCAGATGAAGCTTGTCCTCATGTTCTTTTCCAAAGCCACATTTAATGAGCACGAACACTGTACTCTACTAATTCTACAATATTCCCAATCACGGCCTCAGTCTGACTATGGCTGCGGAATAAGCTATCATCTGTACATATGTTGTATCCAGATTTGTGTATTCCAATTTTCTCCCGCCTATAAGTGTAACTGTAACTAATTCGATCAGAAGTATTTGCTCCTTTTTTGCCAGCAGATGTTGGTTTCAACACAGAGTCCCTGGCTTGTCCTGTGGGGATATGGTCGCAAACTCGTCACCACTCCTTTGCAACTGCTGCAATTAAAGACAAGTCTGTGGTCACACTTTGTGCGAGGAGATTTTAATGAATTTAATTTACTAAATCAGGTTCACTCATGTCCATTGGGAAAATGATATTACATCCTTTCCCCAGATTCTGTTATCTCAGATTTCGGACAAACGTTATTAGTCTTACCTGTCTTCGAGAATGGCTGATGAAACCATTCGATTCTGGGAAATTCAGGAGAGCGAACAAAAGTTGGTCTTTCCAATGTTTCCAAAATGTAACACAAGTTTACCAAAAGCAAGATTAATCCATTTCCTCTTCAGAATTTTTCCAGAAAATCTTTTCCTTTTCCCTATGAATCGAATATCCTGCATAAAGTGAATTTCTTTCCCTGTGTTTATCTCTGTGGATGTGGTGTTTACCTTCCCAGGCACCACTGCTGTTGACATTAGAATTGCTGGCCTTCAGAAGATGGTATGACATATATTATAAACCACTTCTATGTGTAGATGATGTTTCCAATTTTCTCGTTGCTGACAGTAATGGGACATCTGACCGTACATCTTCAGCAAGGGATATTAACAGAAGAGAGCAAAGACAGCAAAGGTGGCTGTTCTGATCAAAACCGAGTGGTTATCCTGTGTATATGTGGGACATACTTAACTTGGCACAGTGGCGGTGGAATGAATGTTTTACTCGAGGTTGTGTTTGAGATTATTGATAAATTATCTGTGGACCTGTAAATTGAGTGATAAAGTGAGCGAAGATTGCTGAAAGGAGAAACTCGGCAAAGGGAGAGGAAAATGGGGTTGGGACAGGTCAGGAACGTGTGGAAGTTTGGTCTAGTCTATCGAATCCTAAGTTTTGCAGCCACACTTCCCTAACAAATTTGCGAATTACGAGCACTGACTGACACACATTTGGTGCAAAGAAGAATCAGCAATGTGTCCCCACTTTTAAGAAAACATGTTGTGCCATACTAGGTTGAAGCCTGTGCTCACATTGGCCATGAAGGTCTCTGTTTATTTAGTTTTTTTTAATCTGGAACATCCGTAGCAGGAGTAGCTGCTTTTCCATCAATTACCGGGATGTTAACCATCTCTGTATTAATTAAGTGGTGGAGGTGACCCTCTCCAGGAGAGATGTACCTACTCTTTCAGGCCTCGTGGGCAGGATTAGAAACTCTTTGAGAAACACCAGTGAAGGAAGTAACTTCTCTTGAATTGATTGTGTCCCTGATATGTGCACGCCATTTGCTGGGACAGCGTTAACGATCCATTCCAACTTTCCAATATCTAGTCGGCGGCTTTATTGGTCTGCAAAAATCTTGATATATATTACCAGAATGCCATTCAATAGAGAGTTGAAATGCATTGCCCCAGCAACTTTTAAGGCACAACAATATTTTTCCAAATCAAAATGGCAAGTCGCTGGGGGGAGAAACGGAGATTGAAAGTTATGGTGTTCCCATGGATCAGCAGCAAATGTCATTCCCGATTGGTGGATTTCTCGTCTTAGAAGGTGGTGCCTAAGGAACCTCAATGATTTTCAAAATGCACAGTTTAGATTTACTAACAAGTGATTGCGAGGAAATGTGCAAAGTTGAGGTTTCCATTTGAGCCTTCATGTTACTGAATGGTGAATCAGATTTCACACGCTGAATAGATTATGTTGAATAAAGTTTTACAAACATCTTGTGGGAACCTGGAAGGGTGGATCTCACCAAATGAAAATAGTGATGGACTTGCCCTTTTGTGAGTGGTGAAATTCTGGAACTCTCTATGTGAAATGAGGTGCAGGGATACACTATGCGCATTTCTTCAAGACAGAGGCAAATATTTTCTTGGTCAGCAAGGGGTAAACAGATTTTCAGATAGGCAGGAATGCGGATTCAAGGTTACAATCATGTCAACCATGAATTAATTAAACCAGAGGGTGGCATGAAAAGCCTGATGTCGTCCTCCCAGTTCGGAGGCTTTTGTTTGTACATTCTACCACATAGGATCCAAAAATCATATAAAACTCATCCTTGCCCTCTGACCTCAAAAGATAAGCAGTAACCTTTAAAACATGATTAGAAACTATCAACAAGTTAAATCATTTTCATGTGCATATTTTGAAGATTATGTAATATTTTGTACATTTATTCTTTACACTTCAGTGCACCCGTGAAAAGCAGGCCGCATGCCACATGTTCTACAGTTACGGCAGAGAAGCGCACCTCTCTATAAATTCAAGCAAACACCGAGAAAAAAATCGTAGTGTGTTTGAAACATGAGTGACAGATAGCTCCCAAATTCTACTGTTTAAAGAAAGTAGTATCAATGTATTTTTAGTTGTAAAAGTGAACATTAAATATCTATTTAAAAGTCCATGCATCCCTTCCTCTTAACTACTTATCATATGTCTCCAACTCTATTAAAACACACGGTTGCAATAAAGAATGCCCATTCAAAAAGATCAGGGAGTACCAAACAATCCAGGTCTTTTTCAGGATATAATTTCAGATAAATCACATTATGAGTATTTGTTAAAAAATCAGTTTCCTACGCACTCCAAAAGCTCATCCTTCCAAATAAAACTGTTGGACAAAAACCTGGTGATGTGGGATTTTTAACTTTGTACACTCAAGTCCAACACCGTCACCTCCAAATCATGACTGTTTCAATAAGACACTTCATAAACTAACATCAACTGAATTTTCAAAACATGCCACAGCTGTCTTCTGTGTCTTTCTTTTTCTGGATGAGGATCTCCCTGGATGGTATTCTTTCTCTTTAATACAAGTACGGTTCCATATGAAATGGTTCATTGATAAAGAGTGTTTCCTCATTTCTTGGAGAACGAGATGATAGTTCTCCACAAGTTTCTATCTCGATAGCAATTGCTCTCTGACCAATTTACAAAATGTCCACATTTTAAACCTACTCAATATCGGACCATCTCATTGGTTCGATATTGTCCAAACAGTAAATTAAAACTCGATTGCATTTTAGTATATGGTGACATATTTTCAATGGATTGCTTAAATTCGACTTGTTGTCAAAAAAGCGACCAAATGTCAACGATTCATTTCGCGACAAAGTGTAACATTTTTCAATTTTCCCATGCACTTTGCGACTGCCTTCTAATCAGATGCAAAGTTCTTGCGATTTCTAAGTTCAGAACAACATTCATTCCCTTTTAAATGTACAGTCCAGCCCTTCAAATTCATAGCACTATGTCCAGCCAAACACGGATTCCCAGCACGGGAACAGACCAATCTGTTCCACCACCGAAATAGACCAGATAACTTAGATAAATCTAATCCAACTTGTCAACTTTTGACTCATATCCCAATTAATCCTTTATTTTCAAATACTGTTCCCGACTACTTCTAAATATTGTAATTAGACCAGTTCCTCTGGAAATTCATTCCATACACGCACCATCATATTCGTGAAGGCATTGCACATTTGGTCTGTTTGGAATATTTCTGTCTCGGAAGAAATGTATGGCCTTTAGCTCTGGACATCTTATCCTGGGGAAAACACCTTGGGTATTTACACTATCCACACCCATCATGAATTTCCAAACCTCCTTCATGTCACTCCTCACCATCCGACGCTCGAGGTAATATACCCCTCGTCTATTCGGACTCCCCCTATCAGTCAAACCCTCCAACCTTGCCACAATACTTGCAAATCTTTTTCTGAATACTTTCAAGTTTCAAAGCATCCTTCCTGCCACTAGTAGACCAGAATTGAGTGCATCGTTTCAAAAATGGCCAGATCAATGTCCTGTATGATTGGAATACGACATCCTAATTCATACATTCAATAAACTGACCGGAATGGCAGGTATACCAAGATCAGTCTGTTCTGACCCTGCGACTCCACTTTCAAGGAACAGTGAGCCTGCTCATCTGAGGCAACAAGTGAGAAAACTCCTTCTGGAGAAACTCCAAGATGTTTATATATTTCCAAAACAAAACTGATGACAAATCTGAACAGCTTTCAGGACGTAAAGCCAAGAATATGAAGTATAACTGCAGTGCAGCATCCTTCATGCAATGTTCAATTCCACAAAAAGACTGAGGTGGTGAGAGAGCTGTGTTTGCTGTATTACTGAGGTTTTGTTTGCCAGTGTTTGGTGGTCTAACAGGTGAAACCTCGAACAATCTCAAAATGGTGATGCCTCCGTCCCAGCCATCACATAAATCACATAATCACATAAATACATCCTTTTCGTGTAACTTAATTTCAGTTTTCGCTTCCTCCTCCACAGAAATGTCCTCCATTAATACCGAGTGCGCTATTAAAGTGCATTATCAGACTCCAGCGTGATCTCCCACAGAGAATTTGATCTGGAAAAAATGCATTGTATTGCGTTTTGGTTTGACACACAAATGTAGGATTTAAATAAGGTGCGCAGCACGCTTGGCTTCATAACTCAGTCTGTTGAGTATGGGAGTACAGAAGTCGTGTTGACATTGAACAGGAATTTGGTGAGTCCTCTTCGGCATGCTGCATCTACGTCTTGGTACCCAGTTATAGGAAGAATATTATTAATCTGGAGAGGATTCAGATGAGCTTTAGCAACATGTTGGGGGTATAAAAGTTTTGATTTGTAAAGAAATGATGAATAGGCTGTAGCTTCTTTCACTGGTGTAAGGAGACTGTAAAATGATCTGTTAATTACAGTTGGACCTTGCCGGGTAAGGGGAATTCCAAGACAACTAGGCATATTTGCAAAGGTGGGACAGGACAGATTTGTAAAAGACATGAAGGCTATTTTGTTGTATGCAGAGGATGTTTCACGTGTCAAGCGAACTTCCTGAGAAAGCAATCGATGTGGGCACAATAACAATACAATAAGTACAATACGTTTGGCTAAGTACAAAATCAACAATGATTTGGAGGGTTATTGAGCAGAAACAGGCAGGAAAGAATACTTCAATTCGGAATTATGTTCAGCATTGACGAGTTGGACAGAAAGGTGTATTTCCATGCTCTACAACTTTAAGACTCCGCACTGATTTTATTACTCGCCCAGACAATTGTCGAGCTGAAAGTAATAGTTGATGGAGAATGTTCACGCTGGACTTCAATTACTAGTGGAGCTGCACAAGGATTTGTTTGGAGTACACTGATGTTTGTTTTTTTTTTACAAACGACCTGGATGAATGCGTAGAAAAATGGATTCGTAAATGTGTGGACTAGCGTCCGTACAATTCTGAATAGTCCTAAGGGATCTTATAGCGCTGTGCTGAGAGGTAGAAAATGGAGTTAAATGCAGAAAAAGTGTGAGCTGGATTCACGTTTGAAGGAGTAATGAGAATGCAGAGAACTGAGCGAAGGTTAAGATTCTTGGTAGTGCATGTGAGCAGAGAGATCCCGGTTTCCATGCACGTCGGTGTCTCCAAGTTTCCCCTCAGCTTGATAGGGTTTTAAGAAGGCATACGGTGTGTCAGCTTTTATTAGTAAAAGGATTACGTTTTGGAAGAATGTGGTCATGCTGCAGCTGCAAACGATTCTGGTGTGGTCGCTCTTGGCATCGCTTTATACGACAAATGTGAAAGCTTTGGAAAGGATTAAGAGAAAATTTCCTACAATGTTGCCTGGTATGGAAGAAATGTCTGTCGATGAAATTTTGAGGGAATTGAGTGTGTTTTCCTCAGAGAGAAGAATGCTGAGAGGTGACTTTATTGAGCCATATAAATCAGGGGTACAGTGAAAGCCTTTTTATTTCGAAGGATGGTGGTGGCTAGCACGAAAGGCAGAGCTTCAAGTTGTGGAATGATAGATATCACACAGTTGTCAGACGTAGTTTCTTTCCTCAAAGAGTAGGAGTAACGTGGAATGCACTGCCTGCAACAGTTGTCGACTCGTCAATCTTACGGCCATTTCAATGGTCATATGACAAGCATGTGGACGAGAATTAAATACTGTAGTTCAGTTGGACTTTAGATTGGTTTCACAGGATGGCGCAGCATCAATTACTGAAGGGTTTGTACTGTGCCGTAATGACCGAGGTTCTAAAATAATGTGGGCAAAGTGATGGAAACTGCTCGTTGGCCACAGGATTGGGACATCTTCTTTAGGATCCCGCAGTTGGCCGATGTAAAGTGAATAAAGTGTTAGAAAAGTGATTAGGAACATAAATTGCCAAAACAAAGTGAAGGAAGATAGCATAAGCTTCGATGTGAGAATAAAAGAAACAAAGAGAATTGCAAAATTATTTTGCAACACTTGGAAAATGAGACAGGGGAATTCCGGACAAGAACAGGACATTTTGCAGGTAATTCAAACAAAAATATTTTGCATTGTTAGTAACATTTGTTAGATGCAAAAATACCGAAAAGAATCCATCGACGTTAAGATCTTGTCTACAGGCCAACCCACCTGACAACAAGTCAAGACACCAACTGCAACATCCTGGTCTGTTTCCTGGATTTTGTAAAATATGCTACAGAGAAATTTCTGACATTTTAAGAACTATTACCGAACTCAACAGAGTCCAGAAAGTTTGCAGTCGATTGAAATTTACGAATATGATGCGCATTTTGAAGGAGGGAGGCACAAGGCAGTTAGTCGCATGTATATTCTTAACAACTGCTGGTGTCGATTTTAATGGGTAATTACAACACAGCATTTCCAAAAACTTAACTGAATGAAGCAGAGTTAATATAGATTGCGGAAAAAAATAGATTGTGTCTGACAAACTAGTTGAGTTGTGTGAAGATGCTGCTTCATTAGCAGTGTAATGTTGTCCGGTTTTCAAAAGTGGCATAAAATGTAAAGTTCTGATATGTCTCAGTTTATGTCCTTGAGAATGCTATAAATTCTTTCTTTTCAAAACACATGTACTATGAAATAGAGAGACCATTTCTACCAGTTCAGCGTGATGTTTCATTTGATATCAGCAAGCAGTCAGTTTTATTGAAGCTGCTGGACATGGCGATTTGTGCTGATCTTCTCTCTCTCTCTCTCTCTCTCTATGTACCGATCTGACGGCTTACCTGTGAGAACCTGTGTTTGACTTTAACTTTTAATTTTTTAGAGGGCGTTATGGGATGTTGCATGTACTCGGGAAAGCATAAGTAAGTTGTGATAGAGTTGATTGTGTTTTCTGATAGATTATGTTGTTCTGTACCTGGTTGTATTTGTAGTTGAGACGAATGAGGAGGTCATATTACTTTAATAAATCTCAAGTGAAATGGTGATGTTCACAAAATGAATGATAAAATGTTTTTTTTCCAAACGGATGAAAATGATGAATGGAGGAGGACATATATACTGAGCAAGGGATAATGCTTTAAAGCATATTTGCAAAGGAATTTCCGGTTGCTGTTGCGCATAAGATTGTTAGGCACAGAAATTATACCAAAATTTTACAGGGTGTTGTAGCTGAAATTATATATTGAAAAAGACCTGAATTGCTTGCTAACTCTCTCATCTGTTCGAATGACCATGTTGATTTCAGTTCTTTCATATGTAAATCACAAAAAATTGTGAATGAACAGAAACCAACATGGGTATATTCTAACTTATAGGAGAAATAACAAAAAAATCCAGGTATTTTTCAAGATATAATTTCATTTACATCACACCGTAAACGTTTGCCATAAGTTCTGTGTCTTACATTCTTATGCGCGACAACCACCTCATGAATGAACAACGCTCCAAAAGCTAGTGATTCCATGTTAACCTGTTGGAATATAATCTGACGTTGCGTGATTTCTAACTTTGCACACTCTATTCCAACATCGGCATGTCCAAATCATGACGGCCTAAAGATGACAGTATGGAGGGAAGTTCTTAGGAGGGACATTTGAGGGACTTAAGGCTGTATTAGTTAGAGAGCAGGTTAAGAGGTGCGTTAATTGAGACATTTAAGATAATCGGACGGCTAGATCGGGTGCACAGTGAGAACCTTTTTCCTCGGATGATGATCGATAGCATAAGGAGGCATAGCTTCAAATTGAATGGTGAGCGATATAGCAAAGATGTCAGAGATAGTTTCTTTGCTCAGAAAGTATCATGGTCATGGAACGCATTGCTTGCCATAGTATTAGACTCTCCAAATTTGTGGGCATGTAAGTGATCATTGGATGGAGATATCGATGAGAGTAGAATAGTGTAGGTTCGATGAGTTTTGATTGGTTGCACAGGGTTGTGCAACATCGAGGGCTGAAGGGCCTGCACTGGATTGTAATGTACTATGTTCTATGAAATTGTGACACCAATAGCTACTGGCAGCATCGCCCGCAACACTCTCCGCTTGCCACCCCCAGTGTGAAGTTGCAGTTCGTGTTGAATGCGGTGACACCACTCTGACCAGCTCCGTATTTAATCAGAGTCCTCCCACACTCTGCTTCTTTGTTAAGTGTCGCTTGGGAAGCTATTCTTGGAAAACCCTGGGTTGATGCCCTTCCCCTAACTTATGGCAACACACACACACACACTCTTACAGAAACTCTCTCTCTGTCTCTCTCACACACAGAAACACAAACACACAGACAGACAGATAGGTACACGCACAGATAATCACACACACACACACACACACACATAGAGAAGCCTCATTGCAGGCACACATACACCTACATAGGCACACACTGTCCCATACACACATACATAAATCTTCTCTCATACAGACACATACATCCCTCCAGCTGATACGCACAGACACATGCTATCTCTCAGAAACACAGGCACACCTTCTCTATCTCACACACATACACACACCCTAACACTCATAGAAAAACACAAACCTCTCTCTCACACACGTGCACCCACATTCTGACACCCACACCCACGCACTCTTCTCTTTATCTCTCACACACAGACACATCCTGCACATGCACATGCATACCTACACACTTTCACATACACATCCTGTCTCCTTCACGCTCATATATTCAAACCCTCTCTCACACACACATACAAATGCACACACCCTCCCTCTCTCTCACACGCATACACAGTTCCTCTCCCCCACACACGCACGTGACTCTCTCTCACACACAAATTTAGACACACTTTCTCTACCTCACTAACAGACATTTACTCACTCTCTCAGACAAGCAAATATACTCACCCTCTTACTCTCATAAGCAAGCGTACACTCAAACTCTCTCTCCCACACATATGCATCCACAAACACACTCCCGGGCACATAGTTAGGCATAGACACAGAAAAATATGCACACAGTTCAAAACACACACACACACGCACACACACACACACACACACACACACAAACACAGAGAGGGAGAGAGTTCGAGAGAGAGAGAGAGAGGCAGAGAGAGCCAGACAGACAGATAGGCAGAGAGGTTTTTTTCTTTACGGACCCAAGGTGTTCAATATGGTTCCACATGGTGGAGTGTTCAGCACGGTTTGATCACATGAAAAACCGACCTAACTACACATTTTTTCGAAGTTAGGACACAGCAAGTAGTGGTGAAAAGTTTTTTTTCGAACTGGAGACCTGTCATAAGGTGTGTGCCACAATCATCAGCGTAGGTCCACTACTTTTTATCATTTATACAAATGATTCAATTGTGGACATAGTAGGAATTGTCAGTAAGTTTGTAGATGACATCAAAATTGGGTACAATTTAAAAATTGACAGCAAAGAATGTTACCTCGCAGTTCAAAGGGATCTTGATCCATTCACAACTGGGCCGAGGAGTGGCGGAGGAGTTTAATTTTGATGCAAGTGGTTTTTGATTTTTCGAATGCCTGATCAGAACAGGATTTGGACAGTGACTGGTAAAGTCCAGCGGAGCATTGCTGAACAAAAAGATTCCTGGAGAGTATGTTCATAGTTCCTTGAAACTGGGAGGTAGTCTTGTGGCAGAACAGGACTTTGGTTAGACCACTTTTGGAATACTGCCAGCAGTTCTGGTCTCCCTGAACATGAAACGTATTGTGAAACTTGAAAAGCTTCAGAAACGACTTACAAAGATAAGCCAAGGACACAGGATCTGAGCTATATTCAACTGGGTCTGGTTTACAGTAGCTTCAGAGGTTAGGGGTGACATTAAAGAAAATTATAAAATCTGGAGGAGCATTAAAAGTGAAAAATGTCAAGGTATTTTCCTCAGTTTGGGCAAATGCAAAACTAGACAGTGGAATAACTTGCAGCACATGTTGGAAGTCACAGGATGAGCAGCTCCCATCCATTTGTATCTCCATTGTGTCAGGACAAAGGGTGAAGAGGTAGGGCATCAGTTTCAATACCACCAAATGCAAGGAGTTTTAGACTTTGGCAGAGAAGGGTAGATTGAAAGACAATGTTATGAAGGAATGAAGACATTTCAACAGCATCTGGCAAACAGAAATCGTATTTCCAGGAATAATGGTTGATCCTGATATTGTTGTGAGTTTAGATTATACAGAGTTTTAGATGAGCATCTGTTCTGCAGCTTTTTATTTGGGCGTAGGGTCAGCAGAGTCTTCGACTTTTTCGGCGAAATCGAACAATAACTTATCTCAGTGACATTTTCATTGAGAGTAACACAGAGAGCGTCTGCACGAGGCCAGCTGGTTTCCTGGTACTACATTATCGAACTCACCACATTAATTACTCACACCATCCCAACGTGCCCGTCTCATTCAAGCCAGCCCATTTATCCCATCCATCATGACTGGAGGGACTCACCATCGCCCAGATGATACCTGGATATTCGGTGATTCTTGGCACTAATGATATCTTCATAAGAGTAATGGGGACGCATTTGTGCGTTCGCATTGCGAAGCTACCAATCACAGTTTACCCAAAGCATATCAGATAAGGGGCAATTACACCACAGGTTGTCGACACGGGTACAGAGGTCCTGGTGTATAGGATAGTACCAAGGAGGGCCACTCTCTTCCCAGAAAAAACTACACCACCAGACCCACCCAGCATTGTCTGAGCTTGTCACTCTGCTCAGTGTAGTAATTGCGGTCTGAAGAAATGTCCAGCAATACAGGACAAGCATCAATAACCTTTCCCGCTATGTGAGGATAATTGTTACCGCGTCTCTGCTCCCTCACACGCACTGTATACCTGCTTTTACACCTACCCCAGATATAGGGTCCTGCTCCATGTGTCTCACTACTGCATGCAGCACTTTCCACTCCTCCTTTCTCTCCACTATATCTCCATACTAATATGCCCCTTCTGGACACCACACTATTGCCCACCCCAAACCTACACCAGCACGAAAAGAACGGCCATCCACTCTCACAGTCACTCACTTTCTCCCATTCTCGGAATACATCAGCCTGTAATAGGACATAAAGTACCAAATATCCGTTCCCTCAAACCCGTCACCTCTTCATGTGCGGAGGACCACGGCACAAGCCGCAGAGAACCGGGACAATGCTTGTGGATATCTGAAACATCTGCATTCCAACAACGGAGTAAGAAACAATGTTCAGTGAAAGACAATTCTCCCTTTAAAACAACTGTCAATTCTGATTCCCCCGGTGCAATGTAAAGCCGTTACTGGGATTTCAGTTCGCTTTTGGTTCGTACTGGTACAAATGGAATCTCCATGGTCTTGCAGTGGGCTTCGACCATACCTTCTCCACCAACTGCTGGGAAGGGAGCACGGAGGCTCCCTCCCACAACTTCTTGTGTAAACCGCTCAGATACTGAAACCAATCTGCAAGATTCAGTGTTGTTCCCACTTTTTCTGACATCACAAATAAACTGTGCTAATATACACCAAGCACCTTCTGCTCATGCAACCCCCCTTTATGAAAGTAGAGTTTGCTTCATATGTTCGTTTAATATTATTCTCACCACAGTGCATCAGTTCACAAGGTTCTGCATGGATCCACATATGATATATAACTGAACACTTTGGCTGTCTTGTTGGAGTTTGACACTATCATTTGTCAGGAAAAGGCACTAAAGAATGCAAGTTAGAAAAAGTGTTAATAATCATCTTTTCTGCATACAAACTCTTTCAGTCAGCTTTAGTTGTATATAATTGCAATGAAAAGACTCTTTAATTTGTGCACTGTGTGTCAGGATTGTTGCGCAAAGACAAACCACCTTCATGTAGTCGAGGAAGAGCAGACATTTTGCCACATTAACACGTTCGACTCTCAAAGTTCTAAAGTTTTCAGTACAACTATGATCCCCTTCACATCAAACGATTGTGTGTGTGTGTGTGCATGTGTGTGTTTGTGAGTGTGTCTCTCTATGTGCTATGTATGTATCTGTGTCTGCAACTGTCTGTTTGCCTTGAGTGTGTGTCTGCGTGTGTTTGTCTTTGTGTGTGAGAGAGACTGTGTGTGTGTGTGAGTCTGTGCTTTTGTGTGTGTGGGTATGTTAATGTGTTGGAGTGCCCGTGTGACAGCGTGCATGTGAGCCTGTGCATGTCTGCATTTGCATGTGTGTGTATATTTGTGTGTCTGTGTGTCTACATGCGTGTGTGTCTATGAGTTTCTGTATGTGTGGTGGGGGGTGACTCTGAGTGTGTGTATGTGCGTATGTACAAAGAACAAAGAAAATCTACAGCCCAGGAACAGGCCATTCGTCCCTCCAAGCCTGAGTCGATCCAAATCTACTGTCTAAACCACTTCCTAAGCATCTGTATCCCTCTGCTCCCAACCTACTCATGTCCAGACTCATCTAAAATGAATCTACCATGTCTTCCTCTACTACCTCGACTACGCCTTCTGTGTAAAGTACTTTCTGCCTTCAAACCCATTAATCTATTCACCTCTCAACTTGAAAGCGTGACCTCTCATTACTGAATCCCTCACCTTGCGGAAAAGCTTACCTCTCTCTACCCTATCAATAGCCTTCATGACCCTTTTTTGATATCAGTCAGTTCCAGCCATAATTTCATTTTTTCCAATGAAAACAAGCATCATCCACGCGACCTCTCTTCAGAGCTAGCACGTTCCATACCAGTCAACATCCTCATAAACTTTTTCCGCACTCTCTCCAAAGTGACCACATCTTTTGGTAATGCAGTGACCAGAACTGTACGCAGTATTCTAAATGCAGCCGCAAGAAGGTCGTGTAGTATTTTCACATGACCTACCAGGTCTTATACTCTTTCCCCTGTCCGATGAAGGCAAGCCCATGCCTTCTTGACTATTCTACCCACCTCTGTAGCAACGTTCAGGGTACAATGGACCTGAACTCCAACATCTCCCTGCTTATCAACTGTTCCCAAGGCTCTTCCGTTCACTGTATAATTAACTCGAAAATTAGACTGCCCAAAATGCACGACACCACATTTGCCTGGATTGAAATCCATCTGCGAATTCTCCGCTCGACTCGCCAGTCTATCTGTATTCTCCTGTATTCTTTGACGGTCCCTTATGCTTTCTCCTACTCCACCAATCTTTGTACCATCTGCAAACTTGCTGACCATACCAAAAGTGGCGTTTTCCAGATCATTCATATATATTACAAACGACAGTGGCCCCAGCACTGATCCCTGTGGAAAACCACTGGTCATCTTTCTCCATTTCGAGGACCTCGCCTCAACTACTACTCTCTGTATTGTGTTGTTCAACCAGTTCTTTATCCACGTAGCTAGACCTCGTCTGTGTGTCTCCATGACACTATCCTGTTGGAATTCCACATTTTCCTTTGCACAATTAATAATTTTTTCCTGATTTTGGGTCTGCAATCTTTGAAATTGTTCAATGAAGTGTCACATTCCACACAGAAATACTGACACAGTCCCGAGTGTGAGCAAGTTCAATACTGATAAACTCCCCAACGACAGACGGAAATACTGAAATGCCAGACAGATCGATTGAAATATTGAGAAGTTCAGTATGGAGCAAATTAAATAATTTAAGGATCTCCATGTCGCTATTTGTACAAATATAACGTGTTTGTGAACGTCTTTATGTATCTGCATTCGTGTGTGTGTGTCTCAGTGTGGGGCCGGACTGGCAAACTCTGTGGTATTTAAAGTATCTCCTGATATGAGTTCTGAGAAATTGTCGCTGGACCTGACACATTGAATTCCATTTTTCTCCACAGATGCTGCCAGACTTGCTCAGCTTTCCGTCACTGTCAGTCACAGATGGCATCCCGAAGCCACTGTACAGGTGGCATTGGGCAGCGTATACCAGCACCACCACCACCCCCCACACACGTACTCATACACACACCCAGAATCACACACGCACGCGCACACACAGAAAGCCACACACTTACAAACATACATTCTCACACAGACACACGCAGGCTCTCTCACAAACGCGCATGAACCCACATAAATACATTCAGTCGCACTGCACACTGACTCACGCACAGACAGACACAAAGGTGCACACATACATCTTCTCTCTCTCCCATACACGCAAGCACATGCACAAATACTTCCTCAGACACACCTACGCCCACACACGGACACACAGACAGACAAAACCACATACAACCTCACACACAGGTACACATACACGTTCATACACAGACACACACGCTCAGATATGCACAGTCAGTCACACAGTCAAACAATTTTACTCTCACATATATACACGCTTACATGCAGACACACAAGCACATCCACTCACTCTGAAGCATACACACAACCACTACACACGCAGAAACATAATCACACACACAGAGGCACGCACTCACACACACATGCACACACACACACACGCATGCACTCACACACTCACTCTCAAACACACATTTTATCTAACAGAATACACGCACACACACTGAAACACACTCTAACAAGGACACACACTCATACACGCAAACTCACATACATACACGCACAGCACAGACACAGACAGACCAACACTCACACACCCACAAAAACATACGCTAACACACACAAACACACTGTCACACACTCGCACACACATGCACAGAATCTCACGTACTCATGCTCAGACATATGCATACACTCAGTCGCACACACTCACGCACACACTCAGATAAAGACACACCCACACGCACACAAACAAGCACACACTCATGCTCACAAACGCACACTCAGTCAAAAACACACATCTGCACTCACACCGATATACACACACGCACGCACACACACACACACAGACAGGCACACACAGACTCAGGGACATACACTCAATCACATACACTCACTCACACACTCCTTCTCACTCACAGAGACACGCACAAACACTCTTTCACATACACTCTCTCACACACACATACATACACATACACACTCAAACGAACTCACTCACGCATACACACACTTACACACACACTGACAGACTAACAACAAGAAAAACACACACAGATGCACATATACTGTCACACACTGAACACAATCTCTCGCACTTATATAGACATGCACACTCTCTCACGCATGCACTTACACACATATACACTCACACACTCCACAGACCATTATACAAACACAAATACACACACATCAGAGATACATAAACACATGTCCTTAGTCACATACAACATGCAGACACACACTCAAACACATAGATTCACACACAGACAGACACACAACTCACAAACACACACTCTCCCGCACGCCAAACATGCACCACACACACATACTCAAATGCACCTACCCACCCAGTTGTACGCACACATAGCTAATCTTGAGATTTGTAAAATTAAAATAGATATAAGCGGTAACCTTTCTTTGCACAGAGGTTATGCATTTATATTTTGATTCAGCAGATGAATTGGTGGAGTCTGGTACAACACAGCATTAAAACGCAACTGGATGTGCACATGAATCGAGAGGCTTTGGAACGATATGGGCCAAATACATGAAAACGTGAATAGATTATTTCAGGATTTCTTTTTCAAATGGACAGATTGGACTGAAGATTATGTTTCAATGCTGCACAGTTCTTACACTGAATGACTTTAAAAGAATATTCTTCCTCTCTTCTTTCCCAAGTCATGAAATTTAGCACACTTGGGAAATTATCTATGCAACTGAAACTTACCTATACTCCTCATGATTTTATAATCCTCTGTAAGGTTAGCCCCCAACTAGTACGCTTCTCTTGAAAAATATCCCAGTCTATCCAGCCACTTATCCTAACTCAAAATCTCGATTCCTGGCAACATCCTGTTAAATCTCTTCTGAATCCTCCATGCAAGAGAGCAACCAGAACTGCATTACCAACATCCTGTACAACCTGAACATAATGTCCCAACTCTTAGACACAAATGTCTAACAACTTAGGCCAAGCACGTTAGATGCCTTTTTAAGAACTTTTCTACATGTGATGCAAACAACAATGAATTACACCTGGACCCCCCAGATATCTCTGTTCTCCAATGCTTCCAAAATACTACATTTAAGTGGATAAGTCATGCCCTTATTTATTTTACAAAAATGCAATACTTGACGTTGATCCAAAGTAATCTCGATCTGCCCGTCCTCAGTCCAGTGAGAGACATTACTGCCCCTCTGCAGCCCCTCCTTTATTTAGAAGAGGCCCCCTAATCTCCAGACGGCAGACAGACTTTGGCCAAGATTTTCACTAAAATGCTAATCTTGGTTTGCTTTGTGCTGGTAGTAGGAGAATAGGGTTAGATTGCAGGCCCAGACAGTGGGGAGGAGACGTTGGAAATCAATCAGCTGCCTTTTATCATTTAATGATTTTTGGATATCAGCAGTCACTTCCTCGAGACCGGAAATACTGATCGGTGTTTTGGGGCCAGAAAGTATGGTCTTGCAGTGCTCGGATGTCTGGCCGTATTAACCATCTGTGATCTTACAGAGCGCAGAGTGTGACTGCATGATTTTCTTTTACTAATATTGCAGACTACAGCTATTAAGGCTGGTATCTTTGCAAAACAATTAATGTTGTTTATAAGTTACCTCAATGGCACAACACATACACTCAACCTCTTACAACTGGGACAAACACCTTGCATCTGCTTAACAAAGAAACATGAACCCTGTGTATTACATTGCTGTGAACCAGATTTTGATAAATCCACACTGAGCTGAAAGCTGGCATTTCAAATGTAACACAATTTCTGAGAACACCAACTATAGCGAAGATAATTTAGTACACACCTCGAATCTCACAAAGGCTATCTCCAATCCATGATGGTAATGGTATCCAAGGCTGAGAAAAATAGTCAAGACCGCAGATAAACTCTTGCATGTTATTGTACTATTCAAATGTCGTGAATATCGATATCATGAACTGTGGCGAAATATCATTCACTGAACTTCAAGGACAGTGCGATTATGGCATTGAGGATGAAATAGAAAATCGAGAGAATTGGTGACATGGTAGTTCAGACTGCAGGGAGGAGCAATAATATTCCTCCGTCATTACTATTGGAATGTTACTCTTTATTACACATTAAGCAAGCAGATTTGCGGATATATCTAAAATGAGGAACGAGGAATGAAATGTGTTTATTCAACAAAATATACAGGGACAATGTGACTTTCTGTTCATACAAAACTAAGGAATGTACAATGAGATTAGCTTGTTGAAATGTACTCATTATACTGAGCTGTTTAAATTGAAATCTGAATTACAAAACCATGGAAGTGGTGTTAAAACTTTATAAATCATTATTTGATCCACAGTTGAGTTCCTGATTTCCCGTCTGGTAGTGATCCCCCTAACTGAGATCCTCTGGGCAAGTCTCTCACACAGTTCCTGCTGCTATTGTCCCAGCCAGTTCAATTAATTCATCTTCTCTTTGGAATATATTTATTGGTCGACTGGAATACGTAGAGCTGTAAGCAACCCAGCTCTGTGATATTATTGGAAACAAATGACCTGGGATGATAGCCAGAATCAATCATTGCTCACTAGGTATGGCACCTGACAACTGGGCTTGCAGTCCATGAGCATGTCTAACCAAAACATCCATCTTCTGTCTGTTCCTGATAATCTTCCCTCACACTGTACTCTTAACTATCCAGTTTCACGCTCGTCTAACACCACTTCCTCTCTCCATCAGCCTGTCTCTCTACACTCTCTCCTCTGTTTGTCTAGCTTCACTTTCTTGCTTTTTTTTCCTCTCTTTCTCTCTTGTTCTATCGCCAATCAACTCTGTTTGCAAATTGTGCATTTGGGCAGGTTTTCGATGAACAATGGGGTAAACAGCCGCCTATTTTCTTCTAAAAATTCTGAGGTCCTCTAACTCACACCAAATATTCAATATTCTCTAAAACAACTAAGGAAGACTTTCAATTGTACCAAGCTTCTCTGACGTCTTCAAGGATAAAACCAGAGAGAACAAATGGCCCCAGCCTCGGCATCAGAAAAAGGAATGGTAACAGTGTCCTTTCGACGCTGCAGAGAACTCCTTTCTAACAGTGGAGACCTTATGACAATATTTGCACTGCTTTCATACATACAGCAGAGCAACATCGGTAAAGGAGTGGAAACTATTATTTAAAGTGATTGAGCTTGGGAAAATATAAAATAGGAACTGCAGTGCTCCCTTTGGTTGATCGAATTTTCCACCGAATCTAATGGTGACTGAAACCTTATTTCCAAACCGTACGCTTGGTGTCTTCTGCAACCTACAGTGAATAGAAATCATTATTAATATTGAATGTCTTGTCTTCCACAGTGTTATGTGTAAGAGAATGCACCAGTTTCACCAGTCTCTGAGACCAGACATCTATTGTCATCTCAATGTACAATAGTCTGCCTGTTTCAAATTTTTTTTCACTTGCTTTCGGAGATGCAGCTCGGGGTATTTGTCATCCCTGCTTCCAGTGTGTCTCGACCTGTCAGAGCTTTATATATTTCATTGACATGTCCACTCATTTTGTTAAACAACATGGGATGCAGGTCCAGTCGAAACAAACTTTGCTCAGACAACAACCTGGTAATCCCAGAGAGCAGTCTGGTCATCCTTTGCTGCACTCCATCAATGTTAGGTTTGGACTTTATTAGGTAAGGAGACTCGAAACTGCATCCAACACTGAACAATGTTCAAGATGAGATCACAGCAAGGCCGTTTACAGTTGCATTGCGATACCATTTCTATTGTAATCAAATCCCCAGAAAACGAATGTAAACACACGATTTACCTTCCAAGCTGTTTTCTGTTCGCGCAATATTGCTTTCAGTGATTGCCACAAAAGGATCTTCTTTCAATGTTAAAGCTTGAGGGGTTGGGTCTATGTACACTGGTGAGCATGTCGATGCTATCACCTGTATTGACTGGTGGAGTCAGGAGGTCTGCACAGAAGGATAAAAAGAAAACCGAACCATTATTCTAGGAATTAATTCTGCTTTTCCCTAAAATATAGATCAGACAGCGTTATCGTGCAATGCAGGCCATTCGGCTCATGATGTTGTGCTGACCTGTGAAACAAATCCAAAGCCCATCTATCCTCCACTATTCCATTTTCGTACATATGCCTGTCTAACGACCATTTGGATGCCCTTAAATCTGGCAAGTCTCACTACTGTTGAAGGCCAGGCGTTCGAAACCACCACCACTCTCTGAGTAAACAAACTACCTCTGACATCTGTCCTATATCTATCACTGCTCCATTTAAAGCTATGTTTCCTCGTGATAGCCATCACAATCCGAGGAAAACGGCTCTCACTGTCCACGCTATCTAAACATCTGATTGTCTGACATGCCTCAAAAATACTGTAAGTTCATAACGTCACATCTAGTCACATTGCTCTTCCTCTGCCGCATGTTTCCCCATTCACTTCACTGTTCTCAATCACCTTGAAGCGTTACCACATCCTCCTCAACTACTCACATCCGATATCATTTAGAGCTTTCAGCAGGTTTGAAAAGATTTCATTTGCTTCCCTCAAACAAATGATTTGCATGCATTGGGAATAGCCGAGACCCAAGCACTGATACCTGAAACACTCCAAGCGCCTTCCACTCCTCCCAAACACTGTTTAACTATGCTTCACTCTTCCTTTTCAGCTTTTCCATTCTAAATAGCGCAATCCCTCTCCTTTCTGACAGATGAGCCCCACAGAGCCATGTACATCATCTGGAATCGCACTGCTATGGAATACAAGGATACACCCGACAGGTCCTTGCTGAGAACGAAAACATTGCATCTCCCTCATCCAACATCATTATCATCCGTCGCCGAATGGCTGCATTGTCGGCAACATATATGAGATGATGCATATGTCGCCCTCTCTTATCTGGAAAGTTCCAGATCATAGATGATGAATGAAACTGGAACTCGAGCAGCCAAAGTCTGCGCCGTCCTCCCACTGGTTTGAAGCTGCAGTTCGTGTTGAAGGAGTTGACACCATACAAATATTAGCTAATCTGTACCTGGGGCTGTCCTTTTCTGTTCGTGTCCCTGGGCTATCAGGTTCCAGCGCTGAGAAGCTCAAACAATTCAAATGTATCTCAAACTCTCTTTAGTTCACTTCCCGTGTGTCCCATTCGGTGCTCCATTGGAACAGGAAGTTTCAGTAGATTTCACTCACGTCTTTGAAACTTGGTCTGGGCCTGTCCATTAAACGCCTGTGATGGCCACTCTCAACTGGTCGTGCGATGATGAGCACGAGAAAGCTACTCCCCTATTGTTGAAATTTGTAGCTGAGCGCTTTCCGAAAGATTCCTGTCATTGAAAACTGAGTAGAGGTGCTGGGGATGGTTTGCTGGAAGATGTACTGTGACCTGCCTCAGACATTCACGGTGACCTGAGGGTTTTGTGACCTGAAGGTTTTGGATACTTTGGATTCAGTATGGAAACTATCGTTATGGCATCTGGTCTGCAACATGAACAAGAAATGGAGCAGAGACTGCAGCGAAGGGCAACTCTGAATCCACGGTGTGTGTGTGTGTGTGTGTGTGTGTGTGTGTGTGTGTGTGTGTGTATGTGTGTGTGCGTGTGAAAAGGGATCTGCCGTATCCACTCTGGGCTTTCCAAGAACTGCTTCCCAAGTTACACTTAACCGAGAAACAGAGTGTGATGCGACCCTGATTGAACAAGGAGTTGGTCACATCTCTCTCTGTCCCACCCTCTCTGTCCCCCTCTCTCTGTCCCCTCTTTCTCTCCCCCGCTCTCTGCCACCCACTCTGTCGCCCTGTCTCTGCTCCGTCACTCTCTGCCCCTCTCTCTAACCCCCTCTCTCTCTCTCCCCCACTCTCTCCATCCCCCCCACTCTCTGTCCCCCTCTCTGACCCCACTCTCTGACCCCCTCTCTCTCCTCCACTCTGTACCCCTCTCTCTGTCCCCCACTCTATATCCCCCTCTCTCTCTGTCACCCTGTCTCTGAGCCCCGCCTCTCCCCCCACTCTCTGTGCTCCTCTCTCTGTCGCCCTCTCTCTGCCCTCCTCTCCCTTCCACCCGCCTCTCACTCCCCCCTATCTTTCCCCCATCTCTTTGTACCCCTCCCTGTTCCCCTCTCTCTCTGTCGTCCTCTCTCTGTCCCCCTCTCTCTGTCCCCCCCTCTCTATCCCCTCTCTCTCTGTCCCCCTCTCTCTCTGTGCCCCTCTCTCTCTGTTCCCCCTTCTCTCTCTGCCCCCTCTCTCTCTGCCCCACTCTCTCTGTCCCCCCCACCTCTCTGTCCCCGCTCTGTTCCCCCCCGACCCCCTCTCTCTGCCCCCCTCTCTCTCTGCCCCTCTCTCTCTGTCACCCTCTCTCTGTCGCCATTTCTCAGCCCCCCTCTCTCACTGTCCCCCTCTGCCTCTGACCCCCTCTCTTGCTGTCCCCCTCTATATCACCCTCTCTCTGTCACCCTCTCTCTGACCCCCTCTATCTCCTCCACTCTCTGTGCCACTCTCTCTGTCCCCCTCTCTCTGTCCCCCTCGCTCTCTGCCTCCTCTCTCTGTCGGACTCTCTCTGTCCCCCTCTCTCTGTCCCCTCTATCTCTACCCCGCTCTCTGCGCCCCTCTCTTTCGCCCTCTCTCTGCTCCGTCTCTCCCTGCCCCCCTCTCTGACTACCCCTCTCTCTCTCTCTCTCTGTCCCACACTCTCTCCATCTCCCCACTGTCTGTCTCCCCCTCTCTCTGACCCCCTCTATCTCCCCCACTCTCGGTGCCCCTCTCTCTGTCCCCCTCTCTCTGCCCCTCTCTCCCTTCCACCTGCCTCTCTCTGTCTTCCTCTCTCTCTCTGTCCTCCTCTCTCTCTGACCTCCTCTCTCTCTGCCCTTCTCTCTCTGTCCACATCTCTCTCTGTCCCCCTAACTCTCTGTTCCCCTCTCTCTCTGTCCCCACCTCTCTCCGTCCCCCCCACTCTCCGTCCCCTCCACTCTCTGTCCTCCTCTCTCTCTGTCGCCCTCATTCTGCCCCCATCTCTCTGATTCCCTCTCTCTCCCCCACTCTGTACTCCTCTCTCTGTCCTCCACTCTCTGTCCCCTCTTTCTGTCCCCCTCTATATCTCCGTCTCTCTGTCCCCCTCTCTGACCCTCTCTCTCTCTCTGCCCCCTCACTCTGTCCCCTTCTGTCTGCCCCATCTCTCTCTGCCCCTCTCTCTCTGTCCCCCTCTCTCTGTCGCCCTCTCTCAAGTCCCCCTCTGTCTCTGACTCCTTCTCTCGTAGTCCCCCTCTATATCACCCTCCCTCTGTCCCCCTCTCTCTGACCCCCTCTATCTCCCCGACTCTCTGTCCCCCCTCTCTCTGTCCCCACCTCTCTCTGTCCCCCTCTATCTGTCCCCCTCTCTGCCTCTCTCTCTCTACCCGCCTGCCCCCCATTCTCAGTCCCCCCAACTCTCTGTCAAACCCCTCTCTCTGTCCCCTCTATCTCCCCGACTCTCTTTGCCCATCTCTCTGTCCCCCTCCCTTTGACCACCTCTGTCTTCCCCTCTCTCTGTCCCTCTCTCTCTGTCCCCGACTCGCTCTCAGTCCGGCTCTCTCTGTTCCCCCTATCTCTGTCCCCCTCTCTCTGTCGCCCTTTCTCTGACACCCCTCTCTCTGCCCCCTCTCGCTCTCGCCCTCTCGCTGTCGCCCTCTCTCTCTTGCCCTCTATCTCTCCCACGCTCGCTGCCCCATCTCTCTGCTCCGTCTCTCTCTGCCCCTCTCTCTTTGACCACCTCTCTCTCTCTCTGTCCCCCACTCTCTCCATCCCCCCACTCTCTGTCCCCCTCTCTCTGACCCCCACTCTCCCCCACTCTTTACCCCTCTCTCTTTCCCCTCTCTCTGTCCCCCACTCTCTGTCCTCCTCTCTGTCCCCCTCTCTCTGTCCCCCTCTATGTCCTCCTCTCTCTGAGCGCCGCTATCTCCCCCACACTCTGTGCTCCTCTCTCTGTCCCCCCCTCTCTGTCCGCCTCTCTCTCTGTCCCTCTCTCTCTCTGTCCCACTCTCTCTGTCCTCCTGTCTCTGACTCCCTCTCTTTCCCCCACACTGTACCGCTCTCTCTGTCCCCCACTCTCTTTTCACTCTCTCTCTGCCCCCTCTCTCTCTGCCCCCTCACTCTGCCCCCCTCACTCTGCCTCCCTCTGTCTTCCCCATCTCTCTCTGCCCCTCTATCTCTGCCCCGCTCTCTCTCTGTTTCCCCCTCTCTTCCCCCCCCTCTGTCCCACGCCCTCTCTTTCAACCCTCTCTGTCCCCCCTCTCTCTGTCCCACCTCTCTGACCCCCTCTATCTCCCCCTCTCTCTCTTTTTCCCCTCTCTCTCTTTCCCCTCTCTCTCTGCCCTTCTCACTCTGTCCCACTCTCTCTGCCCCCTCTCTCTCTGTCCCCCTCTCTCTGACCCCCTCTACCTCCCGCACTCTCGGTGTCCCTCCGTCTGTCCCCCTCTCTCTGACCACCTCTATCTCCCCCTCTCTCTGTCCCCCTCTCTCTGTACCCCTCTACCTCCCCCTCTTTCTGTCCCACTCTCTCTGTCCCCCTTTCTCTGACACCCCTCTCTCTGCCCCCTCTCGCTCTCGCCCTCTCTCTGTCGCCCTCTCTCTCTTGCCCTCTATCTCTCCCCCGCTCTCTGCCCCCTCTCTCTGCTCCGTCTCTCTCTGCCCCTCTCTCTTTGACCACCTCTCTCTCTCTGTCCCCCACTCTCTCCATCCCCCCACTCTCTGTCCCCCTCTCTCTGACCCCCTCTCTCCCCCACTCTTTACCCCTCTCTCTGTCCCCTCTCTCTCTCCCCCACACTCTGTACCCCACTCTCTGTCCCGCACTCTCTGTCCCCCTCTCTGTCCCCCTCTCTCTGTCCCCCTCTCTCTGTCCCCCTCGATGTCCTCCTCTCTCTGAGCGTCACTATCTCCCCCACACTCTGTGCTCCTCTCTCTGTCCCCCCTCTCTTTCCTCCCCTCTGTCCCACCCCCTCTCTTTCACCCCCTCTCTGTCCCCCCTCTCTGACCCCCTCTATCTCCCCCTCTCTCTTTTCCCCTCTCTCTCTTTCACCCCCTCTCTGTCCCCCCTCTATCTCCCCCTCTCTCTGTCCCCCTCTCTCTGTACCCCTCTACCTCCCCCTCTTTCTGTCCCCCTCTCTCTGTTCCCCCTCTCTCTCTCTGTCGCCCTCTCTCTGTCCCTCACTCTCTGTCCCCCTCTCTCTGTCCCCACTCTCTCTGACCACATCTATCTCCCCCACTCTCTGTCCTCTCACTCTGTCCCCCCGTCCCTGTGCCATCTCTCTCTGTCCCCCTCTCTCTGACCCCCCTGTCTCTCTGACCTCCCGCTCTCTCTCTGACCTCCTCCCTCTGTCCCGCTCCCTCTGTCCCCCCTCCCGCTGTCCCCCCTCTCTGTCCCCCCTCTCTCTTTTCCCCCCTCTCTCTACACCCCTCTCTCTGTACGCCTCTCACTCTGTCCCCCTCTCTCTCTGACACCCTCTTTCCCACCCGCTTCTCTCTCAGCCCCGCTCTCTGCCCCCTCTGTCCCCTCTCTCTGCCCCGCTCTCTCTCCCACCAGCCTCCCTCTCTCCCCCTCTCTCTCCCCCACTCTCTGTCCCCCTCTGTTTCGCCCTCTCTCTGACCCCCACTGTCTGACCCACTCTTTCACACCCTCTCTCTCCCACCCATCTCCATCTATCCCCCCTCTTTGTCCCCCTCTCTCTTTGCCCCTCTCTCTCTGTCCAGCGCTCTTTCCGACCCGCCTCTCTCTGATGCCCTCTCTCTGTCCCACTCTCTCTGTCCCCCTCGCTCTGTCCCCCCATCTCTCTGTCCCCCACTCCCTGTCCCCAATCTTTGCCCCCTCTCTCTGACCTCTCTCTATGTCGCCCTCTCTCCGCCCCCTCTCTGTCACTGTCTCTCTGCCCCCCCCCCTCTGTCCACCCTCTCTGTGTCCCTCCTCTCTCTGACACCCCTCTCTCTCCCCCATCTCTGTCATCGTCTCGGTGTACCCCCTCCGTCTCTCCCCCTCCCTCTCTCCCCCTCTCTCTGTTCCCCTCTCTCTCTCCCCCCCTTCTCTGTCCCCCTCTCTCTCTCCCCCATCTCTGTCCCCCTCTCTCTGTCGCCCTCTCTCTGCAACCTGTCTGTCATCATCTCTCAGTCCCCCCTCTCTCTCTGTCCCTCGCTCTAGCTGTTCCCCCTCTCTCTGTCCCCCCTCTCTATCCCACCTCTATCTGTCCATCCTCTTTGTCCCAACCCTCTCTGAACCCCCTCCTCCTCTCACTCTCCTCCTCTCTTTCTGTTCCCCTGTCTCTGAATCCCTCTACCTCCCCAACTCTCTGTCTCCCACATTCTCTGTCCCCCCCTCTCTGTCGCCCTTTATCTGACCCCCTCTCTATCTGTCCCCCTCGCTCTGTCCTCTCTCTCTGTCCCCCTTAATCACCCCTCTTTCTGTCCCCCACACTCTGTCTCTGACCGCCTCTCTCTGTCCCTCTCTGTCCCCCTTCCCTCTGTTCCCGTCTCACTGTCCCCCTGTCTCTGTCGCATCTCTCTCTGCCCCCCTCTCGCTCTGTCCCCCTCTCTCTCTGTCCCCCCTTTCTCTGACCCCCCTCTCTGTCCTCCCCACTCTGTCCCCCATTTCTCTGTTCCCCATTTCTCTGTTCCCTCTCTCTCTGTCCCCACCTCTCTGTCCCCATCTCTCTCTGTCCCCCCTCTCTCTCTATGTCCCCCTCTCTCTGACCCACTCTCTCTGTCGCCCTCTCTCTGTCCCTCTCTCTCTGTCCCGCTCTCCCTCCCACCCGCCTCTCTGACCCCCTGTCTCTCCCACCCGCCTCTCTCTCTGTCCCTTTCCCTCTGTCCCCCTCTCTCGCTCTCTGTCCCGCGCTCTCTCCCTCCCGCCTCTCTTTGACCCCCTCTCTCTATCACCCTCTCTCTGTTCCACTCTCTTGACACCATCTATCTCACCCACTCTCTGTCCACCCCTCTCTCCCACCCTCTATCCCACCTCTATCTGTCCATCCTCTTTGTCTCAACCCTCTCTGAACCCCCTCCTCCTCTCACTGTCCTCCTCTCTTTCTGTTCCCCTGTCTCTGAACCCCTCTACCTCCCCAACTCTCTGTCTCCCCCACTCTCTGTCCCCCCTCTCTGTCGCCCTTTATCTGACCCCCCCCCTCTCTGTACCCCTCGCTCTCTGTCCCCCTTAATCACCCCTCTTTCTGTCCCCCACACTCTGTCTCTGACCGCCTCTCTCTGTCCCTCTCTGTCCCCCTCTCTCTGTTCCCTTCTCTCTGTCCTCCTGTCTCTGTCGCCTCTCTCTCTGTCCCCCCCTCTCTCTGTCCCCCTCTCTCTCTCTCTGTCACTCCCTCTAGCTGTTCCCCCTCTCTCTGTCCCCCCTCTCTATCCCACCTCTATCTGTCCATCCACTTTGTCTCAACCCTCTCTGAATCCCCTCCTCCTCTCACTGTCCTCCTCTCTTTCTGTTCCCCTGTCTCTGAACCCCTCTACCTCCCCAACTCTCTGTCTCCCCCACTCTCTGCCCCCCCCTCTCTGTCGCCCTTCATCTGACCCCCCTCTCTCTCTGTCCCCCTCGCTCTGTCCTCTCTCTCTGTCCCCCTTAATCACCCCTCTTTCTGTCCCCCACACTCTGTCTCTGACCGCCTCTCTCTGTCCCTCTCTGTCCCCCTCTCTCTGTTCCTTTCTCTCTGTCCCCGTGTCTCTGTCGCTTCTCTCTCTGTCCCCCTCTCTCTCTGTCCCCCTCTCTCTCTGTCCCCCGTTCTCTGCCCCCCCTCTCTGTCCCCCATTTCTCTGTTCCCCATTTCTCTGTTCCCTCTCTCTCTGTCCCCCCATCTCTCTCTGTCCCCCTCTCTCTGACCCACTCTCTCTGTCGCCCTCTCTCTGTCCCCCTCTCTCTGTCCCGCTCTCCCTCCCACCCGCCTCTCTGACCCCCTGTCTCTCCCACCCGCCTCTCTCTCTGTCCCTTTCCCTCTGTCCCCCTCTCTCTCTCTGTCCCGCGCTCTCTCCCACCCGCCTATCTCTGACCCCCTCTCTCTATCACCCTCTCTCTGTTCCACTCTCTTGACACCATCTATCCCACCCACTCTCTGTCCCCCCCTCTCTCCCACCCATCTCCCTCTATCCCCCCTCTTTGTCCCCCTCTCTCTCTGTCCCCCTCCCTCTTTCCTCCCTCTCTCTGTCCCCCTCTCTGTCGCCCTCTATCTTCCCCCCTCTC
Source organism: Chiloscyllium punctatum (assembly GCF_047496795.1). Taxonomy (NCBI): domain Eukaryota; kingdom Metazoa; phylum Chordata; class Chondrichthyes; order Orectolobiformes; family Hemiscylliidae; genus Chiloscyllium; species Chiloscyllium punctatum. The sequence continues at coordinate 6,154,180 of NC_092791.1, read as the reverse complement.
AGCACCCCTCTCTCTATGTCACGCTCTTTCTGTCCCCCACTCTCTGTTCCCAACTCTCTGTCCCCCACACTCTGTGCCCCAGTCTCTGTCCCCCTTTCTCTGTCCACCTCTGTCTGACCCACTCTCTGTTCCCCTCTCTCTCCAACCCGTCTACCTCTATCCCCCCTCTTTGTCCCCCTCTCTCTCTGTTCCCCTCTCGCTCTGTCCCACGCACTCTCCCACCCGCCTCTCTCTCTGACCCCTATCTCTCCAACCCGCCTCTCTCTCTGTCCCCCCTCTCTGTCCACCTCTCTGACACCCCCTCTCTCTGTTCCCCTCTCTCTGTTCCCCTCTCTCTGTCCCCATGTCTCTGTCCCCTCTCTCTCTGGCCCCCCTCTCTCTGTCCTCCTCTCTCTGTCGCCTTCTCTCTGTTGCCCTCTCTGTGCCCCCTCTATCTTTGTCCACTCTCTCTCTGTCCACCTCTCTCTGAGGCCTCTATCTGACCAACTCTCTGTCCCACTCTCTCTGTCGCTCTCTCTCTGACACCCTCTCTCTATCCCTCTCTGTCCCCCATCACTCTGTTCCCCGTCTCTCTGTCCCCCGTCTCTCTGACCCCCTCTATCTCTGTCCTCGTCTCTCTGACCCCCTCTCTCTCTGTTCCCCTTCTCTCTGTCACCCCTCTCTCAGTCCCGCTCTCTCTGTCCCCCCCCTCTCTGTCCCGCTCTCTATGTCCCCCTCTCTCTGCCCCCCCTCTCTGTCCCCCACTACCTGTCCCCTTTCTCTGCCCCCTCTCTCTGACCCCTCTCGATGTCGCCCTCTCTCCGTCCCCTCTCTGTCACTGTCTCTCTGCCCTCTCCCTCTGTCCCCCTCTCTCTCCCCCATCTCTGTCATCGTCTCCCTGTCCCCCCTCCCTCTCTCCCCCTCCCTCGCTCCACCTCTCTCTGTTCCCCTCTCTCTCTCCCCCCCTTCTCTGTCCCCCCTCTCTCTCTCCCCCATCTCTGTCCCCCTCTCTCTGTCGCCCTCTCTCTGCAACCTGTCTGTCATCATATCTCAGGTCCCCCTCTCTCTCTCTGTCCCTCCCTCTAGCTGTTCCCCCTCTCTCTGTCCCGCCTCTCTATCCCACCTCTATCTGTCCATCCTCTTTGTCCCAACCCTCTCTGAACCCCCTCCTCCTCTCACTGTCCTCCTCTCTTTCTGTTCCCCTGTCTCTGAACCCCTCTACCTCCCCAACTCTCTGTCTCCCCCACTCTCTGTCCCCCCTCTCTGTCGCCCTTTATCTGACCCCCCTCTCTCTGTCCCCCTCGCTCTCTGTCCCCCTTAATCACCCCTCTTTCTGTCCCCCACACTCTGTCTCTGACCGCCTCTCTCTGTCCCTCTCTGTCCCCCTCTCTCTGTTCCCTTCTCTCTGTCCCCCTGTCTCTGTCGCCTCTCTCTCTGCCCCCCTCTCTCTCTGTCCCCCTCTCTCTCTGTCCCCCCTTTCTCTGCCCCCCCCCTCTGTCCTCCCCACTCTGTCCCCCATTTCTCTGTTCCCCATCTCTCTGTTCCCTCTCTCTCTGTCCCCCCCTCTCTCTGTTCCCCTCTCTCTCTGTCCCCCTCTCTCTCTGTCCCTCTCTCTCTGACCCACTCTCTCTGTCGCCCTCTCTCTGCCCCCCTCTCTCTGTCCCGCTCTCCCTCCCACCCGCCTCTCTGACCCCCTGTCTCTCCCACCCGCCTTTCACTCTATCCCTTTCCCTCTGTCCCCCTCTCTCTCTCTGTCCCGCGCTCTCTCCCACCCGCCTCTCTCTGACCCCCTGTCTCTATCCCCCTCTCTCTGTTCCACTCTCTCTGACACCATCTATCGCACCCACTCTCTGTCCCCCCCTCTCTCCCACCCATCTCCCTCTATCCCCCCTCTTTGTCCCCCTCTCTCTCTGTCACCCTCCCACTTTCCCCCCTCTCTCTGTCCCCCTCTCTGTCGCCCTCTATCTTCCCCCCTCTCTGTCCCCTCTCTCTATGTCACCCTCTTTCTGTCCCCCACTCTCTGTCCCCAACTCTCTGTCCCCCACACTCTGTCCCACTCTCTCTGTCTTCCTCTCTCTGTCCCCCTCTCTCTATCCCGCTCTCTCTCCCCCCTCTCTGTCCCCCTTTCTCTGTCCACCTCTGTCTGACCCACTCTCTGTCCCCCTCTCTCTCTCCAACCCGTCTACCTCTATTCCCCCTCTTTGTCCCCCTCTCTCTCTGTTCCCCTCTCGCTCTGTCCCACGCACTCTCCCACCCGCCTCTCTCTCTGACCCCCTCTCTCTCCAACCCGTCTCTCTCTCTGTCCCCCTCTCTCTTCCCCCTCTCTCTCTGTCCCCTTCTCTCTCTGTCCCCCTCTCTCTGTCCACCTCTCTGACACCCCCTCTCTCCGTTCCTCTCTCTCTGTCCACCTGTCTCTGTCCCCTCTCTCTCTGTCCCCCCTTTCTCTTCCCCCCCTCTCTGTCCTCCCCACTCTGTCCCCCATTTCTCTGTTCCCCATTTCTCTGTTCCCTCTCTCTCTGTCCCCCACTCTCTGTCCCCTCTCTCTGCGCCCTCTCTCCGACCCCTCTCTATGTCGCCCTCTCTCCGCCCCCTCTCTGTCACTGTCTCTCTGCCCCCCCGTCCCCCCTCTCTGTGTCCCTCCTCTCTCTGTCCCCCTCTCTCTCCCCCATCTCTGTCATCGTCGCGGTGTCCCCCCTCCGTCTCTCCCGCTCCCTCTCTCCCCCTCTCTCTGTACCCCTCTATCTCTCCCCCACTTCTCTGTCCCCTCCTCTCTCTATCCCCCATCTCTGTCCGTCTCTCTCTGTCGCCCTCTCTCTGCAACCTGTCTGTCATCATCTCTCGGTCCCCCCCTCTCTCTCTCTGTCCCTCCCTCTAGCTGTTCCCCCTCTCTCTGTCCCGCCTCTCTATCCCACCTCTATCTGTCCATCCTCTTTGTCTCAACCCTCTCTGAACCCCCTCCTCCTCTCACTGTCCTCCTCTCTTTCTGTTCCCCTGTCTCTGAACCCCTCTACCTCCCCAACTCTCTGTCTCCCCCACTCTCTGTCCCCCCTCTCTGTCGCCCTTTATCTGACCCCCCCCCTCTCTGTACCCCTCGCTCTCTGTCCCCCTTAATCACCCCTCTTTCTGTCCCCCACACTCTGTCTCTGACCGCCTCTCTCTGTCCCTCTCTGTCCCCCTCTCTCTGTTCCCTTCTCTCTGTCCTCCTGTCTCTGTCGCCTCTCTCTCTGTCCCCCCCTCTCTCTGTCCCCCTCTCTCTCTCTCTGTCACTCCCTCTAGCTGTTCCCCCTCTCTCTGTCCCCCCTCTCTATCCCACCTCTATCTGTCCATCCACTTTGTCTCAACCCTCTCTGAATCCCCTCCTCCTCTCACTGTCCTCCTCTCTTTCTGTTCCCCTGTCTCTGAACCCCTCTACCTCCCCAACTCTCTGTCTCCCCCACTCTCTGTCCCCCCTCTCTGTCGCCCTTTATCTGACCCCCCCCTCTCTGTACCCCTCGCTCTCTGTCCCCCTTAATCACCCCTCTTTCTGTCCCCCACACTCTGTCTCTGACCGCCTCTCTCTGTCCCTCTCTGTCCCCCTCTCTCTGTTCCTTTCTCTCTGTCCCCGTGTCTCTGTCGCTTCTCTCTCTGTCCCCCTCTCTCTCTGTCCCCCTCTCTCTCTGTCCCCCGTTCTCTGCCCCCCCTCTCTGTCCCCCATTTCTCTGTTCCCCATTTCTCTGTTCCCTCTCTCTCTGTCCCCCCCTCTCTCTCTGTCCCCCTCTCTCTGACCCACTCTCTCTGTCGCCCTCTCTCTGTCCCCCTCTCTCTGTCCCGCTCTCCCTCCCACCCGCCTCTCTGACCCCCTGTCTCTCCCACCCGCCTCTCTCTCTGTCCCTTTCCCTCTGTCCCCCTCTCTCTCTCTGTCCCGCGCTCTCTCCCACCCGCCTATCTCTGACCCCCTCTCTCTATCACCCTCTCTCTGTTCCACTCTCTTGACACCATCTATCCCACCCACTCTCTGTCCCCCCCTCTCTCCCACCCATCTCCCTCTATCCCCCCTCTTTGTCCCCCTCTCTCTCTGTCCCCCTCCCTCTTTCCTCCCTCTCTCTGTCCCCCTCTCTGTCGCCCTCTATCTTCCCCCCTCTCAGCACCCCTCTCTCTATGTCACGCTCTTTCTGTCCCCCACTCTCTGTTCCCAACTCTCTGTCCCCCACACTCTGTGCCCCTGTCTCTGTCCCCCTTTCTCTGTCCACCTCTGTCTGACCCACTCTCTGTTCCCCTCTCTCTCCAACCCGTCTACCTCTATCCCCCCTCTTTGACCCCTCTCTCTCTGTTCCCCTCTCGCTCTGTCCCACGCACTCTCCCACCCGCCTCTCTCTCTGACCCCTCTCTCTCCAACCCGCCTCTCTCTCTGTCCCCCCTCTCTGTCCACCTCTCTGACACCCCCTCTCTCTGTTCCCCTCTCTCTGTTCCCCTCTCTCTGTCCTCCTCTCCCTGTCGCCTTCTCTCTGTTGCCCTCTCTGTGCCCCCTCTATCTTTGTCCACTCTCTCTCTGTCCACCTCTCTCTGAGGCCCTCTATCTGACCAACTCTCTGTCCCACTCTCTCTGTCGCTCTCTCTCTGACCCCCTCTCTCTATCCCTCTCTGCCCCCCTCTCTCTGTTCCCCTCTCTCTGCCCCCTGTCTCTATCTCCCCTCTCTCTGTCCCCCCTCTCTCTGTCCCCTCTCTCTCTCTCCCCCTCTCTCTCTGTCCCCCTCTCTCTGCCCACCCTTCTCTGTCCCCCATCTCTCTGTTCCCCGTCTCTCTGTCCCCCGTCTCTCTGACCCCCTCTATCTCTGTCCTCGTCTCTCTGACCCCCTCTCTCTCTGTTCCCCTTCTCTCTGTCACCCCTCTCTCTGTCCCCCTCTCTCTGTCCCTCACTCTCTCTGTCCCCCTCTCTCTGTCCCCCCTCTATCTGTCCCACTCTCTATGTCCCCCTCTCTCTGCCCCCCCCCTCTGACCCCCACTACCTGTCCCCTTTCTCTGCTCCCTCTCTCTGACACCTCTCGATGTCGCCCTCTCTCCGTCCCCTCTCTGTCACTGTCCCTCTGCCCTCCCCCTCTGTCCCCCTCTCTCTCCCCCATCTCTGTCATCGTCTCCCTGTCCCCCCTCCCTCTCTCCCCCTCCCTCTCTCCCCCTCTCTCTGTTCCCCTCTCTCTCTCCCCCCCTTCTCTGTCCCCTCTCTCTCTCTCGCCCATCTCTGTCCCCCTCTCTCTGTCGCCCTCTCTCTGCAACCTGTCTGTCATCATATCTCAGCACCCCCTCTCTCTCTCTGTCCCTCCCTCTAGCTGTTCCCCCTCTCTCTGTCCCCCCTCTATCCCACCTCTATCTGTCCATCCTCTTTGTCCCAACCCTCTCTGAACCCCCTCCTCCTCTCACTGTCCTCCTCTCTTTCTGTTCCCCTGTCTCTGAACCCCTCTACCTCCCCAACTCTCTGTCTCCCCCACTCTCTGTCCCCCCTCTCTGTCGCCCTTTATCTGACCCCCCCTCTCTCTGTACCCCTCGCTCGCTGTCCCCCTTAATCACCCCTCTTTCTGTCCCCCACACTCTGTCTCTGACCGCCTCTCTCTGTCCCTCTCTGTCCCCCTCTCTCTGTTCCCTTCTCTCTGTCCCCCTGTCTCTGTCGCCTCTCTCTCTGTCCCCCTCTCTCTCTGTCCCCCTCTCTCTCTGTCCCCCCTTTCTCTGCCCCCCCTCTCTGTCCTCCCCACTCTGTCCCCCATTTCTCTGTTCCCCATCTCTCTGTTCCCTCTCTCTCTGTCCCCCCCTCTCTCTGTCCCCCTCTCTCTCTGTCCCCCCTCTCTCTCTGTCCCCCTCTCTCTGACCCACTCTCTCTGTCGCCCTCTCTCTGCCCCCCTCTCTCTGTCCCGCTCTCCCTCCCACCCGCCTCTCTGACCCCCGTCTCTCCTACCTGCCTTTCTCTCTATCCCTTTCCCTCTGTCCCCCTCTCTCTCTCTGTCCCGCGCTCTCTCCCACCCGCCTCTCTCTGACCCCCTGTCTCTATCCCCCTCTCTCTGTTCCACTCTCTCTGACACCATCTATCGCACCCACTCTCTGTCCCCCCCTCTCTCCCACCCATCTCCCTCTATCCCCCCTCTTTGTCCCCCTCTCTCTCTGTCACCCTCCCACTTTCCCCCCTCTCTCTGTCCCCCTCTCTGTCGCCCTCTATCTTCCCCCCTCTCTGTCCCCCTCTCTCTATGTCACCCTCTTTCTGTCCCCCACTCTCTGTCCCCAACTCTCTGTCCCCCACACTCTGTCCCACTCTCTCTGTCTTCCTCTCTCTGTCCCTCTCTCTCTATCCCCCTCTCTCTCCCCCCTCTCTGTCCCCCTTTCTCTGTCCACCTCTGTCTGACCCACTCTCTGTCCCCCTCTCTCTCCAACCCGTCTACCTCTATTCCCCCTCTTTGTCCCCCTCTCTCTCTGTTCCCCTCTCGCTCTGTCCCACGCACTCTCCCACCCGCCTCTCTCTCTGACCCCCTCTCTCTCCAACCCGCCTCTCTCTCTGTCCCCCTCTCTCTGTCCACCTCTCTGACACCCCCTCTCTCTGTTCCCCTCTCTCTGTCCACCTGTCTCTGTCCCCTCTCTCTCTGCCCCCCTCTCTCTGCCCTCTCTCTCTCTGTCCCCTTCTCTCTCTGTCCCCCTCTCTGTGTCCACCTCTCTCTGCCGCCTTCTCTCTGTTGCCCTCTCTGTGCCCCCTCTATTTTTGTCCACTCTCTCTCTGTCCACCTCTCTCTGAGGCTCTCTATCTGACCAACTCTCTGTCCCACTCTCTCTGTCGCTCTCTCTCTGACCCCCTCTCTCTATCCCTCTCTGTCCCCCTCTCTCTGTTCCCCTCTCTCTGCCCCCTGTCTCTATCCCCTCTCTCTCTGTCCCCCCTCTTTCTCTGTCCCCTCTCTCTCTGTCCCCCTCTCTCTGCATCCCCCGTCTCTGTCCCCCATCTCTGTGTTCCCCGTCTCTCTGTCCACCGTCTCTCTGACCCCCCTCTCTCTGTCCTCGTCTCTCTGACCCCCACTCTCTCTGTCCCCTTCTCTCTGTCCCCCTCTCTCTGTCCCCCTCTCTCTGTCTCCCCTCTCTCTGCCCCACCGTCTCTGTCCCCCATCTCTCTGTTCCCCGTCTCTCTGTCCACCGTCTCTCTGACCCCCTCTCTCTCTGTCCTCGTCTCTCTGACCCCCTCTCTCTCTGTCCCCCCTGTATCTGACCAACTCTCTCTGTCGCCCTCTCTCTGTCACCCTATCTCTGTCGCCCTCTCTCTGCCCCCTCTCTCTCCCACCCACCTCCCTCTATCCCCCCCCTTTGTTCTCCTCTCTCTGTTCCCCACTCTCTCTGTCCACTCTCTCTCCCACCCGCCTCTCTCTGACCCCTCTCTCTCACACCCACCTCTCTCTCTGTCCCCCTCTCTCTCTTTCGCCCTCTCTCTGCCCCCCCCTCTCTCTACCCCCTCTCTCTCTCCCACTCTCTCTGACTCCCTCTGTCTGATTCACTCTCTGCCCCCTCTCTCTCCCACCCGTCTCCCTGTATCCCCCATCTTTGTCCCCCTCTCTCTCTGAACCCCTCTCTCTGTCCCGCTCTATCTCCCCATCTCTCTGTCCCCGTCACTCTGTCCCCGTCTCTCTGTCCCCCTCTCTCTGTCCCCTCTCATTCTCCCCCGCTCTCTGTCCCTCATCTCTGTCCCCCTCTCTCCCGGCCCCCCTCTCGGTACCCCCTCTCTCTCCCACCCATCTCCCTGTATCCCCAATCTTTGTCCCCCTCTCTCTCTGACCCCCTCTCTCTGTCCCGCTCTATCTCCCCATCTCTCTGTCCCAGTCACTCTGTCCCCGTCTGTCTGCCCCGTCCCTCTCTGTCCCCCAATCACTCTCTGTCCCCCCTCTCTGTCCCCCTCTCTCTCTTTCCCCCGCTCTCTCCCCCCCGTCTGTCGCCCTCTCCCTGTCCTACTCTCCCTGCCCCCCTCTCTCCCACCCGCCTCTCTCTCTGTCCCCAACTCTCTCCCTCCCCCCACTCTCTGACACCCTCTCTCACCCCCTCTCTATACCCCTCTCTCTATCCCCCTCTCTCTGTCGCCCCTCTCTCTGTCCCCCTCTCTCTCTGCCCCCTCACTCTGTCCCCCTCTCTCTGACCACCTCTCTCTGTCCCCCTCTCTCTGTTTCCCCACTCTCTCTGTCCCCTCTCTCTGTGCCTCTCTCTCTGCCCCCCTCTCTGCCCCTCTCTCTCTCTGTCCCCCCTCTCTGTCCCCCTCTCTCTATTCCCCACTTTCTCTGTCCCCCCCTCTCTCTGTCCCCCACTCTCTACATCCCACCACCCTCTGACCCCCTCTCTCACCCCCACTCTGTACCCCTCTCTCTGTCCCCCACTCTCTGGCCCCAATCTCTGTCCCCCCTCTCTGTCCACCTCTATCACACCCTCTCTTTGACCCCCTCTACCTCCCCCTCTGACACTGCCTCTCTCTGACCCCCTCTCTCTCTGTCGCCCTTTCTCTGTCGCCCTCTCTGTGCCCCCTCTATCTTTTTGCCCTCTCTCTCTGTCCACCTCTCTCTGACCGCCTCTCTCTGTCCTTCTCTGTCCCCCTCTCTCTCTGTCCCCCCTCTCTCTCTGTCACCCCACTCTCTGTCCCCCCTCTCTGTCCCCCTCTCTCTATTCCCCACTTTCTCTGTCCCCCCCTCTCTCTGTCCCCCACTCTCTACATCCCACCACCCTCTGACCCCCTCTCTCACCCCCACTCTGTACCCCTCTCTCTGTCCCCCACTCTCTGGCCCCAATCTCTGTCCCCCCTCTCTGTCCACCTCTATCACACCCTCTCTTTGACCCCCTCTACCTCCCCCTCTGACACTGCCTCTCTCTGACCCCCTCTCTCTCTGTCGCCCTTTCTCTGTCGCCCTCTCTGTGCCCCCTCTATCTTTTTGCCCTCTCTCTCTGTCCACCTCTCTCTGACCGCCTCTCTCTGTCCTTCTCTGTCCCCCTCTCTCTCTGTCCCCCCTCTCTCTCTGTCACCCCACTCTCTGTCCCCCCCGTCTCTGTCCCCATCACTCTGTCCCCCATCTCTCTGTCCCCCGTCTCTCTGTACCCCTCTCTCTCTGTCCCCCTCACTGTCCCCCGTCTCTCTGACCCCCTCTCTCTCTGTCCACCTCTCTCTCTGTCCCCCTCTCTCTGTCCCCCGTCTCTCTGACCCCCTCTCTCTCTGTCCACCTCTCTCTCTGTCCCCCCTCTGTCTGATCCACTCTCTCTGTCACCTTATCTCTGTCGCCCTCTCTCTGTCCCCCTCTCTATGACTCCCTCTCTCCCACCCACCTCCCTCTATCCCCCTCTTTGTTCTCCTCTCTCTCTGTTCCGTCTCTCTCTGTCCCGCTCTCCCTCCCACCTGCCTCTCTCTGACTCCTCCGCCTCACACCCACCTCTCTCTCTACCCTCCTCTCCCTGTCTCCTCTCTCTGTCTCCTCTCTCTGTCCCCCTCTCTCTGTCCCCATCTCTCTGTCTCCCTCTCTCTGTCCCCCTCTCTCTTTCGCCCTCTCTCTGTCTCCCTCTCTCTGTCCCACTCTCTCTGTCTCCCTCTCTCTGTCCCACTCTCTCTGACGCACTCTCTCTGTCCCACTCACTCAGGCCCCCTCTGTCTGACCCAATCTCTGACCCCTCTCTCTCCCACCCGTCTCCCTCTATCCCCCCTCTTTGTCCCCTTCTCTCTCTGTCCTCCTCTCTCTCTGACGCCCTCTCTCTGTCCCCCTAAATCTCCCCGTCTCTCTTTCCCCGCGTCTCTGTCCCCCTCTCTCTGTCCCCGCTCACTCTCCCCTGCTCTCTGTCCCCCCTCTCTTCGCACTCTCTCTGCCCCCTCCCTCTCTGCCCCCCACCCTCTCTGTCCCCTCTAAATCTGTGCCCCACTCTCTCCATCCCCCCACTCTCTGACCCCCTCTCTCACCCCCATTCTGTAACCATCTCTCTGTCCCAATCTCTCTGTCCCCCTCTCTCTGTCCCCCCCTCTCTGTACCCCTCTCTCTCTGTCCCCCTCTCTCTGTCCCCCTCTCTCTGTCCCCCTCTCTCTGTCCCCCCTCACTCTGCCCGTTCTCTGTCCCCCCTCCCTTTGCCCTCTCTCTTCCCCCTCCCTCTCTGTCCCCCACTCTCTCTGTCCCCTCTATCTCTGTGCCCGACTCTCTCCATCCCCCCACTCTCTGAACTCCTCTCTCACCCCCACTCTGTACCCCTCCTCTCTGTACCACTCTCTCTGTCCCCCTCTCTCTCTCCCCCTCTCTCTGTCCCCCTCTCTCTCTGTACCCCTCTCTCTGTCTCCCTCTCTCTGTCCCCCTCTCTCCCTGTCCACTTCTCTCTGTCCCCCTCTCTCTGACCCCCTCTCTCTGCCACTCTCTCTCACCACCCGCCTCCCTCTTTCACCCCTCTTTGTCCCCCTCTCTCTCTCCCCCTCTATCTCTGTCCTGCTCTCCCTCCCACCCGCCTCTCTCTGACCCCCTCTCTCTCTCGCACACGCCTCTCTCTCTGTGCACCTCTCTCTGTCCCCCTCTCTCTCTTTCCGCGCTCTATCCCACCTGCCTCTCTCTGTCCCCCTCTCTCTGTCCCCCTCTCTCTGTCGCCCTCCCTCTGCACCCTCTCTCAGTCCCCCCTCTCTGACCCTCTCTGTCTGACCCACTCTCTGTCCCCCACCCGCCTCTCTCTGTCCCCCTCTCTCTGTCCCCCTCTCTCTCTCCCCCTCTCTCTGTCGCCCTCCCTCTGCCCCCTCTCTCTGTCCCCTCTCTGTCTGTCCACCTCCCTCTATCCCCCCTGTCTGTCCCCCTCTTTCTCTGTCCCCCTCTCTCTCGGTCCCCCACTCTCTCTGTCACCTCTCTCTGTGTCCCCAACTCTCTCCATCCCCCCAATCTCTGACCCCCTCTCTCATCTCCACTTTATACCCCTCTCTCTGTCCCCCCACTCTCTGTCGCCCTCTATCTCCCCCTCTCTCTGTCCCCCTCTATCTCGCCCTCTCTCTGTCCTCCTCTCTCTGTCCGCCTCTCTCTGCCCCCCTCTCTCTGCCCCTCTCTCTCTTTCCCCCTCTCTCTCTTTCCCCCTCTCTCTCTGCCCCTCTCTCTCTTTCCCCCTCCTCTCTCTGTCCCCCACTCTCTCCTTCCCCCCACTCTCTAAACTCCTCTTTCACCCCCCACTCTGTACCCCTCCTCTCTGTTCCCCACTCTCTGCCCCCTCTCTCTGTCCCCCTCTCTCTGTCCCCCCCCTCTCTCTCTGTCCCCCTCTATCTCGCCCTCTCTCTGTCCCGCTCTGTGTCCCTCTCTCTCTGCCTCTCTCCCTCTGCCCCTCTCTCTCTGTCCCACCTCTCTCTGTCCCCCCCTCTGTCCCCCTCTGTCTTTCACCCTCTCTCTGTGTTCCCTCTCTCTCTGTTCCCCACTCCTCTCCATCCCCCCACTCTCTGACCTCCTCTCTCACCCCCACTCTGTACCCCTCTCTCTGTCCCCCACTCTCAGCGGCCCCGCTCTCTCTGTCCCCCCTCTCTCTCTGTCCCCCACTCTCTCTGTCACCTCTCTCTCTGTTCCCAACTCTCTCCATCCCCCCAATCTCTGAGCCCCTCTCTCACCTCCACTTTATACCCCACTCTCTGTCCCTCCTCTCTCTGTCCCCCTCTCTCTCTTTCCTCCTCACTCTGTCGCCCTCTATCTCCCACTCTCTCTGACCCCCTCAACCTCCGACTTTTTCTGTCCCCCTCTCTCTATCCCCCTCTCTCTATCCCCCTCTCTCTCTATCCCTCTGTCTCTGTCGCCCCTCTCTCTGTCCCCCCCTTTGTCCCCTCTCTCTCTGTCCCCCTCTCGCTCTGTCCCACGTGCTCTCCCACCCGCCTCTCTCTGTCCCCGTCTCTCTGTTCCCCCCTCTCTCTCTCTGTGCCGCGCTCTCTCCCACCCGCCTCTCTCTGACCCCCTCTCTCTGTACCCCTCTATCTCGCCTTCTCTCTGTCCCCCCTCTCTCTGACCCCCTCTCTCTGCCCCCCTCCCTCTGCCCCTCTCTCTCTTTCCCCCCTCTCTCTGTCCCCCTCTCTCTCTGTCCCCCACTCCCTCCATCCCCCCACTCTCTGAACTCCTCTCTCACCCCCACTCTGTACCCCTCCTCTCTGTTCCACACTCTCTGCCCCCTCTCTCTGTCACCCTCTCTCTCTCTCTCTGTCCCCCTCTATCTCGCCCTCTCTCTGTCCCGCTCTCTGTGTCCCTCTCTCTCTGCCTCTCTCCCTCTGCCCCTCTCTGTCTGTCCCCCCTCTCTCTGTCCCCCCCTCTCTGTCCCCCTCTCTCTTTCCCCCCTCTCTCTCTGTTCCCTCTCTCTCTGTCCCCCACTCTCTCTATCCCCCCACTCTCTGACCTCCTCTCTCACCCCCACTCTGTACCCCTCTCTCTGTCCCCCACTCTCTGTCCCCCTCTCTCACCCCTCTCTCTAACCCCCTCTACCTGCGACTTTTTCTGTCCCCCTCTCTGTGACCCCCTCTACCTCCCCCTCTCTCTGTCCCCCCCTCTCTGTCACTTTCTCTCTGTCCCCTCTCTCTCTGTTCCCCTCTCACTCTCTGTCCCCCTTTCTCTGTCGCCCTCTCTCTGTCGCCCTCTCTCTGTCCCCTCACTCCCTCCAACTCTCAATACCCTTCTCTCTCTGTCCCCCGCATCTCCCCACTCCCCTGTCCCCCTTTCTGTTGCCCCTCTCTCTGACCCGCTCTTTCTGTCCCCCTCTCCCCTACTCTCTCTCTGTCCCCTCTCTCTCTGTCTCGTCTCTCTCTGTCCCCCTCTCTCTCTGTCCCCTCCTATCTGTCCCCCTCTCTCGCTACCTCTATCTCCCCCACTCTCTGTCCTCTCTCTCTGTCACCCTCTCTCTGCCCTCCTCTCTCTGTCCCCCCTCTGTCCTGCCTCTATCTATCCACCCTCTCTGCCCCCTCTCTCTGACACCCCCTTCCTCTCTCTGTCCTCCTCTCTCTATCACCCCGCTCTCTGTCCCCCACACTCTGTCCCCACTCTCTGCCCCTCTCTCTGACCCCCTCTCTGTTCCCCCCTCTCTCTATACCCCTCTCTCTGTCCCCCGTCCCCCTCTCTCTGTCCCCCTCTCTCTCTGTCACCCCCTTCCTCAGTCTCCCCCTCTCTCTGTTCCCCTCTCTCTGCCCCTCTCGCTGTCCCTCTCTCTCTGTACCCTCTCTCTGTCCCCCCCTCACTGTCCCCCCTCTCTCTTCCCCCCCAACCCTCTCTTTCCCCCCTCTCTCTCTCTCTCTCTGTCCTCCCACTCTCTGTCCCCTCTCTCTGTCCACCTCTCTCTGTTCCCCCACTCTCTGTCTACCTCTCTCTGTCCTCCCTCTCTTTCCCCCCTCTCTCTGTCCCTCTCTCTCTTTCTCCACCTCTCTCTGTTCCCCCACTCTCTGTCCAACTCTCTCTGTCCAACTCTCTCTGTCCCCTTCTCTCTGTCCACCCCTCTCTCTCTCTGTGCCGCGCTCTCTCCCACCCCGCCTCTCTCTGGCCCCCTCTCTCTGTCCCCCTCTCTCTGTTCCCCCACTCTCTGTCCACCTCACTCTGTCCCCCCTCTCTCCCCCCCCTCTGTCCCTCTCTCTCTGTCCCCCTCTCTCTGTTACCCCACTCTCTGTCCAACTCTCTCTGTCCCCCCCCCCCCCCCCCCCCCCCCCCTCTCTGTCCCACTCTCTCTGTCCCCCCTCTCTCTGTCCCCCTCTCTCTCTCTGTCCCCCTCTCTCTGTCGCCCCCCTCTCTCACCCCCCCACTCTGTCCGCCTCTCTTTGTCCAGCTCTCTCTGTCCCCCACTTTCTCTGTCCCCTCTCTCTCTGTCCCCCCTCCATCCCCCACTCTCTGACCCCTCTCTCACCCCACTCTGTACCCCTTTCTCTGACCCCCATTCTCTGTCCCCCCCTCTCTCTGACCCCACTCACTCTGTCCCACTCTCTCTGCCCCGATCTCTCCTCTGCCTCTCTCTCTCTGTCCCCCTCTATCTCCCCACCTCTCTGTGCCCCTCTCTCTGTGCCCATCTCTCTGTCCCCCTCTCTCTGACCCCCTCTACCTCCCACTTTTTCTGTCCCCCTCTCTGACCCCCTCTTTCTCCCCCACTCCCTGTGCCCCTCTCTCTCTTCCCCCCTCTCTCTCTCCCCCTCTCTCTCTTCCCCCCTCTCTCTGCCCCCTCTCTCTCTGTCCCTCTCTACCTCCCCCACTCTCTGTGCCCCTCTCTCTGATCCCTCTCTGATCCCCTCTACCTCCCGCACTCTCTGTGCTCCTCCTTCTGTCCCCCTCTCTCTGAGCCCCTCTACCTCCCCCTCTTTCTGTCCCCCTCTCTCACACCCCCTCTACTTCCCCTCTCTCTGTCCCCGCTCTCTCTGCCCCCTCTCTCTCTGTCCCCCACTCACTCTGACCCCTCTCTCTCTGTTCCCTCTCTCTCTGTCCCTCCTCTCTCTGTCCCCCCTCTCTCTATCCCCCTCTCTCTGTCCCCCCTCTCTCTGTCCCCCCCTCTCTCTGTCCCCCTCTCTCTCTGTCCCCACTCTCTCTCGTCCCCTCTCTCTCTGTTCCCTCTCTCTCTGTCCCCTCTCTTTGTCCCCGTCTCTCTCTGACTCCCTCTCTCTGTCCACTCTCTCTGTCCCCTCTCTCTCTGTCCCCCTCTCTCTGTCCCCCCCTCTCTCTGTCCCCCTCTCTCTCTGTTCACTCTCTCTCTGTCCCCCTCTGTCTGTCCTCCTCACTCTGTCCGACTCTCTCTGCCCCTCTCTCTCTGCTCCCCTCCCTCCCACCTGTCTCTCTCTTTCTCCCTCTCTCTGTTCCCCCCTCTCTCTGCCCTCCCTCTCTATGCCCCCCTCTCTGCCCACCTCTCTCTGTCCACCTCTCTCTCTTACCTCTCACTCTGTCCCACTCTCCCTGACCACCTCTATCTCCCCCACTCTCTGTCCTCTCTTTCTGTCACCCTATCTCTGCCCTCCTCTCTCTGTCCCCCCACTCTGTCCCGCCTCTATATGTCCCCTCTCTCCCTGTCCCCCTCTCCTCTGATCCCCTCCGTCTCCCCACTCGCTGTCCCCTCTCTCTGTCTGCCTCTCTCTCTCACCCCCTCTCTCTGCCTCCCTCTCTCTGTCTCCCTCTCTCTGTCACCCTCCTCTCTGCCCCTTCTCTGTCCCCCCTCCCTCTGTCCCCCTCTCTCTATCCCCCTCTCTCTCCCCCTCTCTCTCTCCCCCCACTCTATCTCCCCCCTCTCTCTCTCCCTCTCTCTGACCCCCCCTTTCTCTGTCCCTCTAACTCTGTCGCCCTCTCTCTACGCCCTCTCTGTCTCCGTCTCTCTGTCCCCCCTCCCTCTGTCCCCCCTCTCTCTCTGTCCCCCTCTCTCTCTTTCACGCTCTCTCTGTCCCCCCTGTCTCTGATCCCCCTCTCTCTGTCCCCCTGTCTCTGATCCCCCTCTCTCTGTCCCCCTGTCTCTGATCCCCCTCTCTCTGTCCCCCTGTCTCTGATCCCTCTCTCTCTGTCCCCCTCTTTCCCACCCGCCTCTCTCTGTTCCCCGCTCTCTGTCCCCGTCCTGTCTGTCTCCATCTGTCTGTCACCCTTCTCTCTGTCCCCCTCTCTCTCCCACCCGCCTCTCTCACCCTCGCTCTCTGCCCCCCTCTGTCTGGTCGCCCTCTCTCTGCCACCCCATCTCCCATCCGCTTCCTCTATCCCCCCTCTTTGGCCCCCTTTCTCTCTGCCCCCCTCTCTCTGTCCCACGCTCTCTCCCCACCAGCCTCTCTCTGACCCCCTCTCTCTCCTACCTGCCCTCTCTCTCTGTCCCCCTCTTTCTGTCCCCCTCTCTCTCTGCCCCCTCACTCTCTCCCCCACTCTCTCTTCCCCCTCTCTGCCCCCACCTCTGTCGCCCTCACTTTCTGTCCCCCTCTCTCTCTATCCCCCACTCTCTCTGTTCCCCACTCTCTCTGTCCCCTACTATCTCCATCCCCCACTCGCTGAACCCCTCTCCCACCCCACTCTTGTACCCCTCTCCCTCTCCCACTCTCTGATCCCCTCTCTCACCCCACTTTGTACCCCTCTCTTTCTCTCCTCCATTCTCTGACCCCCTCTCTTACCCCACTCTGTACACCTCTCTTTCTGTCCCCCACTCACTGACCCTCGCTACCTGCCCTCTTTCTGTCCCCCTCTCCTTCACACCCGCCTCTCTCTTTCTCCCTCTCTCTGTTCCTCCATCTCTCTGCCCCCTCTCTCCTCCCCCCTCTCTCTGCTCCCCTATTTCTGTCCCTTCTCTCTCTGTCCCCTTCTCGCTCTGACCCCCCTCTCTCTCTGACCCTCTCTCTCTGTCCCACTCTCTCTGCCCCTCTCTCTCTGTCCCCTCTCTGTCCCCTTCTATCTCCCCCACTCTCTGTGCCCCTGTCCCTGTCGCCCTCTCCCTGTCCCCCCTCTCCCTCCCACCCGCCTCTATCTTTCCCCTCTCTCTGTTTCCCCTCTCTCTCTGCCCCCTCTCTGTCCTCATCTTTCTCTGACCACCTCACTCTGTCCCACTCTCTCTGCCCCCTTCTCTCTCTGCCCCACTCTCTCTGTCCACTCTCTCTCTGTCCCCCTCTATCTCCCCCACACTCGGTGCCCCTCTTTCTGTCCACCTCTCTCTGACCCACTCTATTTCCCCCACTGTCTGTCCCCCTCTCTCTGTTCCCACCTCTCTCTGCCCCCCTCTGTCTGCCCCATCTCTCTGCCCCACTCTGTCTCTGCCCCCTTATCTCTCTATCCCCTTCTCTCTCTCCACCCCTTCTCTCTGTCCATCTCTCTCTGACCCCCCCCTCTCTGTCCCCCACTGTCTGCCCCCTCTCTCTGCTCCACTCTCTCTCTCTGACCCTCTCTCTCTCTGTCCCCTGTCTCTGTGTTCCCCTCTCTCTGTCCCTCTCTCTCTCTGTCCCCCTCTGTCTCTGTCCCCTCTCTCTCTGTCCCTTGTCTCTGTGTTCCCCTCTCTCTGTCCCCACTCTCTCTGTCCACCCTCTCTCTCACTGTCCCTCCCCTCTGTCGCCTTCTCTCTGACCCCTCTCTCTCTGTCCCCTCTCTCTCTGTCCTGCCCTCTCTCTGTCCCCTCTCTCTCTGTCCTGCCCTCTCTCTGTCCACTTCTCTCTCTCTCCTTCCCTCTCTGTCCCCCCTCTCTGTCCCCCCTCTCTCTGCCTCCCCCTCTCTGTCCACCCCTCTCTCTATCCCCCCTCTCTCTCTGTCCCCCTCTCTCTCTGTCTCCCTCTCTCTCTGTTTCCCTCTCTCTCTGTCCCCGTCTCTCTGTCTCCTGCCTCTCTCTGTCCCCCCCGTCCCTCTCTCTCTGTGTCCCCTTTCTCTCTCTGTCCCCTTTCTCTCTCTGTCCCTCTCTCTCACTGCCCCCCCGTCGCCTTCTCTCTGACCCCCTTCTCTCTGTCCCCTCTCTCTCTGTCCCCCTCTCTCGCTGTCCCCCCCTCTCTCTGTCATACTCTCTCTTTCGCCATCTCTCTGTCCCCTTCTCTCTCTATCCCCTTCTCTCTCTGTCCCCCTCTCTGTCCCCCTCTCTCTGTCCCCCCCTCTCTGTCCCCCCTCCCTGTACCCCACTCTGTCGACCCCCTCTGACCCCCCTCTCTGTCACCCCTCTCTGTCCCCCCTCTCTCTGCCTTCTTCTCTCTGTCCACCTCTCTCGCTGTCCCCCTCTCTCTCTGTCCCCGTCTCTCTGTCCCCCGCCTCTCTCTGTCCCCCCTGTCCCCCCCTCTCTCTGTCCCCCTCTCTCTCTGTCCTTCCTCTTTCTGTCCCCCGCCTCTCTCTGTCCCCCCCGTCCCCCTCTATCTCTCACCCCTCTATCTGTCCCCCCCTCTCTCTATCCTTCCCTATCTCTGTCGCCCCCCTCTCTCTGTCCCCCTTCTCTCTGTCCCCCTCTTTCTCTGTCCCCTTCTCTCTCTGCCCCCCTCTCTCTTCCCCCCCGCTCCCCCTCTCTCTCTCTCTCCCTCTCTCTCTGTCCCCGTCTCTCTGTCCCCCTCCTCTCTCTGTCCCCCTCTCTCTGTCCTTCCTCTTTCTGTCCCCCGCCTCTCTCTGTCCCTCCCGTCCCCCTCTCTCTCTGCCCCCTCTATCTTTCCCCCTCTCTCTCTATCCTTCCCTCTCTCTGTCGCCGCCCTCTCTCTGACCCCCTATCTGTGTGTCCCTCTCTCTCTCTGTCCCCCCATTCTCTGTCCCCCCTCTCTCCTTTCACCCTCTCTCTGTCTCCCCCCTCTCCCTGTCCCCCTCTCTCTGTCTCCCCCCTCTCTCTGTCCCCCTCTCTCTGTTCCCCCCCTCTCTCTGCCCCCTCTGTCTGTGTTCCCCTCTCTCTCTATCTCCCTCTCTCTCTCCCCTTCTCTCTCGCGCTCTCTCTACTCCCCTCGCTCTCTGACCCCTCTCTCTCTGCCCCCCTCTCTCTCTGCCCCCCTCTCTCTCTCGCCTTCTCTCTGCCCACCCCGCCCCTCTCTCTCTGCCCCCTCTCTCTGCCCCCCTCTCTCTCTGTCCCCTCTCTCTCTGTCCCCTCTCTCTCTGTCCCTCTCTCTAGCTGTCCGCCTCTCTCTCTGTCCCCTCTCTCTCTGTCCCTCTCTCTCTGTCCTCCACTCTCTCTGTTCCCCTCTCTCTCTGTCCCCCTCTCTCTCTGTCCCCTCTCTCTCTGCCCCCTCTCTCTGTCCCCCTCTCTCTCTGTCCCCTTTCTCTCTGTCCCTCTCTCTCTGTTCCCCTCTCTCTCTGTCCCCTTCTCTCTCTGTCCCCCTCTCTCTCTGTCCCCCTCTCTCTCTCTGTCCCTCCACTCTCTGTCTCCCACTCTCTCTGCCCCCTCTCTCTCCGCCCCCCTCTCTCTCTGCCCCCTCTCTCTCTGTCCCTCTCTCTCTGTTCCCCTCTCTCTCTGCCCCCCTCTCTCTCCCCCTCTCTCTCTGACCCCCTCTCTCTCTGCCCCCTCTCTCTCTGCCACCTCTCCCTCTGCCCACCTCTCTCTCTGTCCCCCACTCTCTCTGTTCCCCTCTCCGTCTGTTCCCCTCTCTCTTCGTCTCCCTCTCTCTCTGTCTCCCTCTCTCTGTGTGTCTCTCTCTCTGTCCCCCACATTCTCTGTTACCCTCTCTCTCTCCCCCCTCTCTCTCTGTACCCCCCTCTCTCTCTGTCCCTCCACTCTCTGTCTCCCACTCTCTCTGCCCCCTCTCTCTCTGCCCCCCTCTCTCTCTGCCCCCTCTCTCTCTGTCCCTCTCTCTCTGTTCCCCTCTCTCTCTGCCCCCCTCTCTCTCCCCCTCTCTCTCTGACCCCCTCTCTCTCTGCCCCCTCTCTCTCTGCCACCTCTCCCTCTGCCCCCCTCTCTCTCTGTCCCCCACTCTCTCTGTTCCCCTCTCCCTCTGTTCCCCTCTCTCTTTGTCTCCCTCTCTCTCTGTCTCCCTCTCTCTGTGTGTCTCTCTCTCTGTCCCCCACATTCTCTGTTACCCTCTCTCTCTCCCCCTTCTCTCTCTGTCCCTCTTTCTCCCTGTCCCCCCTCTCTCTGTCCGCTCTCTCTCTGTTCCCCTCTCTCTCTGTCTCCCTCTCTCTCTGTCCCCCTCTCACTCTCACTCTCTCTCTGCCCCCCTCTCTCTCTGCCCCCTCTCTCTTTGTCTCCCTCTCTCTCTGTCTCCCTCTCTCTCTGTCTCCCTCACTCTCGCTGTCCCCCTCATTCTCTGTCACCCTCTCTCTCTGTCCCCTCTCTCTCTGTCCCCCCTCTCTCTGACCCCTCTCTCATTATGTCCTCCCCTATTTCTCTCTCTCTCCCTCCCTCCCTCACCTTATCTCTCCCTTCCCTCTCTCTCTCTCTGTCTTTCCCTGCTCCTTCGCTCTCTCTCCATCTTCTCTCACTCTCGATCACCCTATCTTGGTCTCTCTCTCCCCACCACCCTTCGTTTCTCTCGAACTGAATCTCTCTCACTTCTGTCCCGCCCTTACTCTCTCTCTCTGACACACTCTATCTCCCTGGTCCTTCCCTCTCCCTCTGACCCAGAGACTGCAGGTTGGTGGTGAGTCTGCTTGGGTGGGGGGGGGGGGGGGGGGGGGGTGGGGGGGCGTGTGGGTGTGAGATGATCGAGAGATGTGGGAAGTGGGAGGGGGTGAAAATGGGGTCGAGCCAGAATTGTGAGACGGAGATAGAGACGGCAGGAGAGAGAGAGAGAGAGAGGGTGAGGGGGAGAGAGAAGAATGGAGGCAGGTGGATAAACTCATGTTGGGGGTGTGAGAGAGAGAGGGGGAGAGTGAGGCAGAAAAAATAGTGGAGGCAGGTGGAGAAACCGGGGTTGGGGGCTGTCTGAGAGGGGACCAGAGAGAGTGAAAGGGAGAGGTGGTGAGAAAGAGAGATTGTGCAGGAAGGGAGAGAGGGAGAGAATTGAGGAGGAAAAGTGGGGGTGAGGAATTGGGGAGGCCAGGTTGGAATGGGGGGGTGTCAGAGGGAGTTAAACCCAGCTCCTGAGCTCAGGGCGCGGTGCCCTCCCCTTCCCTAAGGACCAGGACTTGGGGCTGAGTCTGTCTCTCTCCAGCTCAGCTTCTCCAACACAAAGACACACAACAACATCGGTCACTCTGCTGCTCGGCACGCTTTAATCACCATTTTTATTGGTTACAAATGGAAGTGATGGATACAGTCAGTGGGATGGTGCCTTTTCTCACTGGCCCCTGAGTTGTGAGAAACATTGAAATGTTTCCCTGTAACCCCCACTGTGGGATAAGGATGGACAAACCAGCGCTACCCTCAGTCTGTTACCATAGCGACAGGCTGCTCCATCGCTGAAACACTGAACTGAAATGAGAAAATCCCGGATGGATTGATTAATGAGGGAATTTGATGGATGGATGGATTTGGGTGAAGGGATATTTCAGCACATTCTTCAGCTGCTGCCTGAACTTAGTCTGGGTCACGGCATAAATCGCGGTGTTTGTGCAGCAACTGAGGAGCTGCAGCATGAAGCCCAATTCCTGAGCAAAGTAATCGAGATACACAGACCGGTACCCAATCCACCACATCCGGTTCCATATTGAATTCAGCATGAACGTTGACCATAACAGGATGAAATTGGCCGAGATCACAAACAGTAAAATGATGGATTTTTTTCGGTTTCTCATTTCTGTGTCAGACTGAGCGTCCCCATTGGTGTGAGCGCGGAGTCTCCTGCGGGCTCTGCTGGTCACTAAAATGTGTCTGACGGTGAGAACATTGAGCAGCAGAATCAGGAGAAATGGGACACCCGGAGTTAGAATGTGGTGGAGGAACTCGATTGTGCCCCAGTCACTGGAGTATTCAACAGCGAGTGTTAGATCACAAAACCAGGGATTGTTCAACAGCGAATACCCAGCCTCGAGCATAAAATACCAGGAAATGTTCTTTAAACAGCTCAGCACAGTCACTGCTCCCAGAACCACAGCCGCCGTTTTCTCACTGCAATATTTACTTTTCAGCTTCTGGCAACAAATGGCCACAAACCGATCAAAGGTGAAAGTGACGGTGAACCAGACAGAGCAGTCAGTGGCTGCATAAAGCAGAACGGCGTGGATATTACACACGGGGATGGAGTCCCTCAGGAAATAAAACTGTTCCTTATAAACAATGGGAATGTGTCTCAGGATCAGGTCGAGGATAATGACCAGGAGATCCGCCTCTGCCATGGCCCCCAGGTAACGTCTGACACATGGAGACAATCCACAATCTTTATAAAGCAGGACGTAGATGGTCACTACGTTAACTGTGAGGAAGGAAAACAAACCCATTATCCATCAGCTTGGAGGCAAAGAGACCCGTTTGATCGGAGACCCAGTGAGATTTTCAAATGTGTCCCTGTATTCAGGGATTTATTAAAATAATTGGAGCTGGAATAACAAATGGGAAGGTTGGAATTACTGACAAAAATGTGACATAAACCACAAGAATCCCTCCCTCCCCAAACACACAGAGACACACCATAAGGACAGATGGTTTCTCGAACATTCCCACACACTCGATCTCTCGAGAGCAGACACAGGTCACTCCTTCCCAGTTCCTAATACGGAGGGTGGAAACGTTGCTGTTCTGAAGGATTCTCTCCCAGTTTCCTGAAGACAAACGGAGTTTGGGAATTTCTGTGTTTTGGTCTAAATTGTGGTCGATTCTGTGTCGTGGAGAAATGTAAACGCAGGGAAAACGTATTCACCCCTTTAACTGCCCGAAGGGCCTTCGGAACATTGTCTCCTTCTCCCTGGAACGGGATCTCTTCCCTCGGGATCTTATCGTTTGTTCAATTCACTGATGTCCGGCCGTTCACAAACAATGTCAGGGACAGAACGTTCCGGGGAATGTCAGTTATAGAATGTTGGGGACAGAATGTTCCGGGGAATGTCAGTTACAGAATGTTGGGGACAGAACGTTCCAGGGAATGTCAGTTATAGAATGTTGGGGACAGAACGTTCTGGGGAATGTCAGTTATAGAATGTCAGGGACAGAACGTTCGGGGAATGTTAGTTATAGAATGTTGGGGACAGAACGTTCTAAGGAATTCCTTGACCTGTCCATCACCTTTCCCCCCATCCACCCCACCAACATGGTGTACTGTGCAAAGGCCACAGATCCATCCAGCACGGGGAGCTGCACTGACCATATCATTGCATTATCTATAAACCGCTGATAGTCTGACCAACACAGCAGGATGTGCAGTGATCGCACGGGAATTAATCTGTAAACCAGGAACAGTTACCCTCCCAGCATGTAGGACTGTGTACCCCACCCCAGTGCATTGATCTGTAACCCCGGAACAGTTACCTTCCCAGCATGTAGGACTGTGTACACCACCCCAGTGCATTGATCTGTAACCCAGGAGCAGTTACCCTCCCAGCATGTAGGACTGTGTATCCCACCCCGGTGCATTGATCTGTAACCCAGGAGCAGTTACCCTCCCAGCATGTAGGACTGTGTACCCCATCCCAGTACATTGATCTGTAACACAGGAGCAGTTACCCTCCCAGCATGTAGGACTGTGTACCCCACCCCAGTACATTGATCTGTAACACAGGAGCAGTTACCCTCCCAGCATGTAGGACTGTGTACCGCACCCCAGTGCATTGTTGTGTAAACCAGGAGCAGTTACCCTCCCAGCATGTAGGACTGTGTACCCCACCCCAGTGCAATGATCTGTAACCCAGGAGCAGTTACCCTCCCAGCATGTAGGACTGTGTTCCCCACCCCAGTGCATTGATCTGTAACCCAGGACAGTTACCCTCCCAGCATGTAGGACTGTGTACCCCACCCCAGTGCATTCCTCAGTAACACTGTGTGAGACCCCTGCCCAGTGTGGGGAAACTTGCAGCCCATGCTGGAAGTGACAGGATGTGCAGCTTTCATCCATTTACAGCTCCATATCTCCATTGTGCCCTGACAAGGGGGTACTGTGGGTGTGAGCATCACTGCCAGAGAGAGATGGTGAGGGAATCAGTTTAAATATCACCACATGGGAGGGGTTTGGGGTATAGACAGAGAGGGGGAGACTGAGAGACAGTGTCATGGAAGGATGTGTTCCCAGGTTGCAGAATGCTGAAATGTAGACACTTCGATATCATCCTGTAACATGAGCCAGTCTTCCCAGGAAAGATGGGAAAAAAGGATCTTGGTGTGAGGTCAGATGGAACAACAGCTGCTGTGTGGGTTTGAAATTCCGTTTATGTAATTTTAATAAGTGTCTTTTTGAAACAGTACATTGCTGTAGAGTTGGAGTAGGGTAATAAGCAGTTAAGAGAAAGGGGGTCTCAGAGTTGTGCATAGTTGATGTAAAATGTTCAGTTTCAGAGTTAAAAAAATAAATTGATGTTTTTATTTAAAAAGTGGAATTTGGGAGTCCTCTGTCACTCATATTTTAACAGTTCACAAGGCAAATTGAACATTTCTTTATGTTTAGTTTATATTACCAGATGAGCTCAATGTTGTGTCCGAACAATTGCTGTGTGTATCTGTGTGTCTCTGTGTGGGGCAGGTCTGGCAGTCTCTGTGGTGCTTAAAGTGATGCAATGCCACCCTCTGCTGGCCTCCACACGCCACTGCACAGACATTGGCAGAGGGTGAAAACCAACAGGGATACATTCAGAGAGGGGGAGGGAGAGGGCAGCTGCTCACAGCACCATCCAAACTGATGTCTTATCCATGGACTGATCTAAATGTCCTTTAAACGTTGTAACTGTCCCTGCTTTCGCCACTTCCTCTGGAAGTTCATTCCACACACAAGCCAGATTCGGTCTATAATAATTACCTCTCGTGACATTTGTGAATAATTTTTCCTCGCAACTTAAAATATCCCTCAGTTTTGAATCCCCAACTCGAGGGAGAAGACATCAGCCCTCCCTTCAGCTTCTCTGGACCCCCCCATTATTTTATAAACCTCTGTAAAGTTACTGCTTAATCTCATATTCTTCAGTGAAAAAAATCCCAGCCTAGCTCAATCCCTCCTTTCCCAGCAACATCTCGGTGAATCTCTTCTCAATCCTCTCCAGCTTAATAATATCAACGTCAGTAATATCAAAGTGAATAGTCAAGGTATTTTCTTAGGGTACGGGGAGACCAAAACTCGCGGACATCAGCTTAAGGTGAGAGGGGAAACATTTAAATGTGACCTAAGGGGCAGCTTTTTCACCCAGAGGGTGGTGTGCCTATGGAATGAGCGGGCAGGATGACCAGACTGGACACAGTATTCCAGTAGAGGTCTCACCAATGTCCTGTACAACCACAACATGACGTCCCAATTCCGATACTCAAAGGGTCTGACCAATGAAGACAAGTGTGCTAAACACCTTCTTAACCACGCTATCTATATGAGATGCAAATTTTAAAGAATTAAATCTGACGGCCTAGGTTTCTGTTCTACAACATTGCCAAAAGCCCTGCTTTTAATTGTATAGGTCCTGCTGTTGTTTGATTGACCAAATCCAATGCCTCGCATTAGTCAAAACTAAACTCCATCTGCCACCCCTCAGCCCAGTCTGTGATATTACTGCCACCTCCCCCTCCTCCTTAAATTTTAAAATGCCCATCCCCCTCTCCAGAGTGCCTGCACACTCCAGCCTTGAGTTTCACAAAGACCCTGAGATTGGTTTGCCTTGTGTGGTTAGGGGGAGGAGGAACAGATTGCAGATACAGTCAGTGGGGAGGAGAGACTGGACAGTAATCAGCGGCCTGGTGACACTTCATGGTTTTAGGAAGAGGGCAGTCGCACGTTAGAGGTGGGTAAGAGTGATCGGTGTTTTGGGACCAGAAATTAAGCTCTTCCTTCGTCTCTGGTGTTCAGTAATAAATATCTTTTTGAGACCCGTCATTGGGCAGAGTGTGGTTGCAGGATTTCTTTCCTTAATTTTGCAGACTTCAGATAATAGCAATTAAAGATGGTCATAGTTAATTTCGATAGCATAGCATATAGACTCAATATCCTACAGTTAAGAAAAATATCTTGCATTTGTTTAATAATACAAAGTGTTTTTTGTAATTCAGTAATGGGAACCTGATTATAATCATCCACACCGAACTGAAAATGGGCACTAAAATATGACCCAAAATCTGAGTATGGTAGTTGTATTGGGTAGTGTCCCTCTCTCTGAGCCAGAGCTTTGGATTTGATTCCAATTCCTGAGCTTGTGTGGTAGTGTGCCTAGCTCTGGACTAGAAGGCCTGGATTCGACTCCTGCCTGTTGCAGAGGTATGTCCCAGCATGTCAGGACAGTCTTATGAACAAACACACAGGAGAATAATGTTACAGCTTTATGGGTATTGTCGAGTGATGCTAGGGGGAGGTGGCAGTAATATCACACACTGGGCTGAGGGGTGGCAGATGGAGTTTAGTTTGAATTAATGCGAGGCATTGGATTTGGTAAATCAAACAAGAACAGGACCTAAACAATTAAAAGCTGGGCCTTTGGCAGTGCTGTAGTACAGAAAACCTCGGCCGTCAGGTTTAATTCTTTAAAATTTGCATCTCATATAGATAGTGGGGTTAGGAAAGTGTTTAACACACTCTGCTCCACCAGGATAGGGGGTTCCAAAACAAGAGGGCATAGGTTGAAGGTGAGGAGGATTGATTTAGAAGGGACATGAAGATAAATGTTTCACACAGAGAGTGGTGTGTGTACAGAAAGTGCTGTCAAAGGAAGTGCTGAAGGCGGTTCCAATCGCACATTTAAAAAGTATCTGAGAGGAGGGATATTGACCAAATGCTGACAAATGGGACTGGATCAGATTTGATATCTGATCGGAGTGAACAGGTTGGACTAACGGGTCTGTTTCCGTTCTGCATGACTCTCTGAGTCTTAAAGAGGGATGACAAAAAATTCTGAAAGGACCTTCCAAGTCATAATTCTCTTCGATGGAAGTTTATCGTGCCTTGATGTTCATGTTGATTGAAAGCTGAGTTAGGTAAATATTTGACAGAGAAGTGAGTCATGCATAATGGGATGGAGACAGGAAAGTGAGGCTGAGACCACAACCTGATCAGCCACGAACTTAGTGCCTGGTGGAGAAGGCTCAAAGTATCTAATGACCCACTCCTGCTCCTCACTCCCTTGTTCCTGTGTTCCATTCAGCCGCTCAAACCTGCTAGACAGGAGCAGTTTTTTTTTAGATTACTTACAATGTGGAAACAGGCCCTTCGGCCCAACAAGTCCACACCGCCCCGCCGAAGCGCAACCCAACCATACCCCTACATTTACCCCTTACCTAACACTACGGGCAATTTAGCGTGGCCAATTCACCTGACCCTGCACATCTTTGGACTGTGGGAGGAAACCGGAGCACCCGGAGGAAACCCACGCAGACACGGGGAGAATGTGCAAACTCCACACAGTCAGTCGCCTGAGTCGGGAATTGAACGCAGGTCTCTGGCGCTGTGAGGCAGCAGTGCTAACCACTGTGCCACCGTGCCGCCCTTATTTATTGAACAAATTGAACAAAGTTGGAGGCTACTTACTCCTATAACCTGGTGCACAGAAACAGAGGAGACATTCGACCCTTCAAGACTGTCCCACACGGTTTGAGGTGATTTGGGAAATGTAATTGGAAAGCCCAGGCTGGGTTTGAAAGAGGCCCCTCATCTCTCTTTACAGAGCTTCCCCTCTCTGCAACTTGTGATTCATTTGTTGGTCATGTTGTAGACCCAAATTCACTGAGAATACAGCCCCCATACCTCACCCAGAGATGGCTCACAAAATCCTCTGGTCTCCCTGACTGCAACATTAAATAACAGAACTTCCATGAAAATAACACCCACTAACTTTCCAATAACAGAATGGGAGAACATCAGAAACAGGGGCAGGTCATTCACTCCCCAAACCTGCCTTGCCCTTCACTAAGATCGTGACTGATCTGCTCTCGGTCTGAAATCCTCTTCAATACGCAATTCTTCATCGCCCTCAACTCTCTGACAGGTCAATATCCATCTACCTCCTCTTCAAACACTTTCAGTCGTCTTGCTCCCTAACTTTCTTGAGAAGAGAAACCCTGACATTCAATACCATTTGTTTGAAGAAAACACGTGTTGTTCCTATACCATGGCCTATTGATATGAACAAAAGAGATTGACTCAAGGGTTCAGATAAAAATGACTGGCCCCGATATCAAGGCAGTTGTTGACTTTTATTGACATAAAGGAGCTTAACAAAACTGGACTTAATCGGAATCAGAGTAACCTCTCCAGTGTTTGGGGTCAAACATGGCACAAAGGAAGATGTTCATCATCTCAGTCCTGGGTCACCTCTGTACGAGATCCTCAGGGTAGCTTCCTCTTCACAAACATCTTCAGCTGCTTCATCAATGTCTCACCGCCGCCACACTCCCCACCATGAGATCAGAAAGTGGGGATGGTCGCTGAAGATTCCACAATGTTCAGAACATTTTGTCCACCGTCAGCTCCTGAACTGGTTTGTGTCCATGTGCAACAAGACCCAGACTCCATTGAGGCGTGTGCTGTTAAAATGTCCACAACATTCATGTAATAGCACTGCCTGACACTGCACATTGCCACAGTAAAAGAAGAGTTCATTCACCACCTCACGCTGTTTTCACAGGAATACGAGGAAGCCATTTAGTCCATTGAAACTTTTGGAGAAGAACAAGGACAGCCGATTCAGTGCCTCCAGCCTATCACTCAGGAAGAGAAGGAGTCCAGTGTGATGGTCCACACCAGAGCCCCTCGAAAATATTTGAAGGCGGTAACCTAGACTCTAATGTTTTCTTATTTTAAAGGAAATATAAAGTGTCTGACGCAGATGCAATGTGACTGGTCAAAATACTCGGTGTGAAGAAAACACCATTTTTTTAAACACGGAAGATAAAATAAGACCAAAGAAAGAGGAATTTAGAAGAACGTAATTGTATTGGGCAACTAAACAGAATAATCGTTCTAGGAGCTATTACTAATGAACTAGTCCAACATAAGAAATTCCCATAAACACAGCCCTTAGCAAAAATGAAAATTCAGGAATTGAAAACAGCATCAAGAGAAAATTCAGATAGAGTAGCAGCCAGGAGACATTCCCTGAGGCTTCCAACTCTTTGGAGACAACTAGAGTTTTTGATGTTACTGAGAAACCAAAACCCAGAGATCCTAATCTGTGAGAGCTGGCCACACCCATTCAGGCTGCATTAAAATAAACCTAAGCCCTCCCCAGCTGTTTACTCAAGTGGTCTTAACTAACTAGCTTGGTAACGATCGTTCAATCTCTCTCTTAAAAGAAACCAGGATAAAAATAACCTCTTTAAGCTGCAGCATTGTCACACTTGTCAGCACATCGAGCTGTCAAACAGGAACCAGGGGTAACCAGTCAGGCCCTTGGCCCTGTCTAATCGGACGAGGAAGAAGCCAGTCAGTCCATGGAGCCACTTATACAGGAACAGGAGGAGGCCATTCCCACCTCAATGCACTTACACGGGGGCAGAATGAGGTAATTGATGCTGATTCCTGATCAATGTCTTATGCCCGAAACGTCGATTCTCCCGCTTCTCGGATGCTGCCTGACCCGCTGTGCTTTTCCAGCAATCGAGGTATTACTCTGATCTCCAGCATCAGCAGTCTTAAGGGTCTCCTAAATGATGCTCCAACTTAATGAACAAGTGGAGCAGAGGCTGCACAGACAGATTGCTCCATGTTGTTCCTCTTGGCTCTGTTGCTTATGATACACATGTGGGACTTTAACATGGTTTTCTCGTGGTGAGGAGGGAAGCCATATGTCTTGTGTGAAGTCTCAAGAAGGCATCTTCCATCTCCAAGAAGACAGTCTGGTGTTCTTTATGCAGGGTGGAAGCTGGTGGGAATGGCTACCTGTTTCCGATGGAAGGTATTGTGGCTGCTGTTGGGGATTGTGGACAACCTGATGTTCAGAACAGGGTTCACACGCCGACTGCACAATAACATGGCGAGAGTTAATTTAGGCAAATAAACTATTAGGAAGGTCACGTTAGACTGATGAATGGACTCTCTAAGTTCAAATAATGGTCATTTTGTTCATGTTGATCTTGTCTAGTGCATGTCCTGTTCAGTGTAACCTGTGTGCCTTACTCTGTCCAAGTCTATTTCCACCCTATGATCTGTCTGGCCATGCTTACTATGATCTGCCTCCACTGCTCATAAATAAAGTGTTTCCCTGTACTGAGATACACGTGACAATAAATCACACCAATCAATCCTGGGTAAAGTATGGAATTTCTCACCCTATCAATGTCTCTTTTGGAAATAAGTGATCGCTGCCACTCTTCGTGTTTCAGCGTCACCATTTCTTCGTCTCTCACAGCTCTAAGATTAAATACTCAGCTTCTTTACTCTATCCTCATGTTACCATCACCGGTGTCTGTGGTAAGGAGAGCATTCCTTACAAAGGAGATCAAATCTGTCCAGAGTGCCTCAAATGCTCTCTCAGCAAGGCTCTACAACAGCAGGAAGATGGCTTTACTTATGTACTCGAATCATCTTACAATGAAGGACAGCATACCATTGACTGCACGCATTACTTACACAGGGTTTGATTCGGAGCAGTCAGCATAGACTGGTGAGTGGGAGATCATGCTTCTCATATTTCTCAGAGTCCTTTGGTGAAGTGATCAAGAATGTTGATGAGGGCAGAGCGGTTAACGTAGTCTCTATGGATTTCAGTAAGGCCTTTGATAAGGTTCCACATGGCAGGCTGCTCTGGAAGGTTCCATCACGTAGAATGCTGGGGGAACTGGCCAATTGGATACACAGTTGGGTTGTTGATAGGAAGCAGAGAGATGAATGGAAGGATACTTGTCAGACTGGAGGTTGGGTCCAGAGCTGTTTGTTATCTATGATTTGGTTGAAAATGTACAAGGTATGATTAGTAAGTTTGCAGATGACACTAAAATAAGTGGCAGCATGATCAGTGAGGAAGTTTATCAGAAATTGCAGCAGGACTTTAATCAGGTGGGCAACTGGGCTGAGAAATGGCAAATGGAATTTAATATAGATGTGTGAGGTCTTGCAGTTTGGAATCTCAAATCAAGGCAGGAGTTTCACGGTGAATGGGCGGGCCTTAAGGGGTGTAGTGGGCAGAGAAACCTTGGAATTCAGGTGCACGGTTCCCTGAGAGTGGAGTCACAGGTAGACAGGGCAGTGAAGAAGGCTTTTGGCACACTGGCCTTCACCAGGCAGGACATTGAGTATAGAAGTTGGGAATTTATGTTGCAGTTACACAGGACTTTGGTAAGGCTGCACTTGGAGTATTTTGTTCAGTTTTGTCAACTTGTTATAGGAAGGATATAATGAAATTAGAAAGAGTGCAGAATAAATTTACAAGGACATTGCCAGGACCCAATGGTCTGAGTTATAGGGAGAGGTTGGACAAGCTAGGACCTTTTCTTTAGTGTGTAGGAGACTGAGGGGGGACCTGATAAAGCTGTATAAGATCATGAGGGATATGGATAGGGTGAATGCTCTCAGTCTTTCTCCAAAGTTTAGAGATTCGAGGACGAGAGGGGATCAGTTTAATGTTAAAGGGGAAGGAATAAAAGGGAACCTGAGGGACCACTTATTTACATAAATGGCTGGTACGTGGATGAGCTGCCAGAAGATGTGGCTATGGGGGGTACATTAACAACATTTCAAAAGCATTTGGATAAATATGCGGATAGGAAAGGACTGGAAGGATATGGGCCAACTGCAGGGAAATGGGGTTAGTGTGGATGGACATTTACAAGGTGGAGTCAAACCACTTTGTTAATTAAAACCAAACATCCAGAAAAGCTCGCCTCACATTGTAATCTGTTCACATATGAGTGACACAGATCTCCTACATTCCACTATTTAAACAAAAATTAGCAAGTTAGTTTCTTGACTTTTATAGTGAACACTAAACAAAAACTATTCTCAAATACAAGCCCCTCTTTTCTCAGCTACTTACTATCTGACTCCAACTCTGTAAAAAATATGCTGTTCCAACAACACACATATTAAACGTTAAAATCTCAAGACCACACAGTCTCTATCTTCCCCGCTGTGTTCACTCTTTCAGCTGCTGATCTCCCTGGGTCATGTTTTATTGTAAAGCAAGTAGGTTTGACATGAACATGTGTCTTTGATAGAGACTGTTTGAGATGGCCAGTTAGCACTCCTTCTCTACAGCAGTTAATCTGCTGTTGGATGGCAGCGGCTCTCCCTCTATTTTCAAAACGCTGGATGTATTTACTTCCCATGATACAATAATTCTCATAATTTGATTGATTTCCAGGTGTACGAAGAATAATATTCAAATTCCATTGTCTTCGGATATTCTGAGCATTATTTAAAGTCTTTGATTGCATTTGAATTGCTGTCAAAATAGCAACCAAAACTCAGGCTTCCATTTCCCAGCTAATTGTTACATTTGGAACAGTCTGACCTTTAGCTGGCATCTGTGGCTGTACTTTCGATTCAGCAAAGCCCGTCCTATCTTAAAGTGAACAGACATTGATTAGATTCAAGGCAGTAACAAACCCTGGGCTATCTGTCATTCTGTATACTAACCTCCTTGACCCCTCGATTAGATTCCAGGCTGTACCTCACTCTGGGGTATCCGTTAATCTGTATATAAACAACCCTGAACCCCTCGATTAGGTTCCAGGCTGAAACTCACTCCGGGCTATCCATTAATCTGTATATAAACAACCCTGAACCCCTCGATTACATTGCAGGCTGTAATTGATTCCGGGTAATCTGTTATTCTGCATATAAACCAGCCTGAACACCTCAATTAGATTCCAGGCTGTAACACACCCCAGAATATCTGTTATTCTGTATATAAACCACCCTGAACCCCTCGATTAGATTCCAGGCTGTAACTCACTTCGGGCTATCTGTTATTCTGTATATAAACCACCATGAACACCTCGATTCGATTCCAGGCTGTAACTTCCTATCAAGGTGGAAAGGGAAGGCTGGTAGTTATTGGGAATGCTGGGTGACTAAAGAAATTGAGGGTTTCGTTCAGAAAAAGAAGGAAGCATATGTCAGGTACAGACAGGATCGATCTAGTGAATCCTTAGAAGAGTATAAATGAAGTTGGAGTATACTTAAGATGGAACTCAGAAGGGCAAAACGCAGACATGAGATAGCTTTGGAAAATAAAACTAAGGAGAATCCAAAGTGTTTTTACAAATATATTAAGGCCAAAGGGTAACTAGGGAGAGAATAGGGCCCCTCTAAGATCAGCAAGGCGGCCTTTGTGCGGAGCCACAGAAAATGGGGGAGATATTAAATGAATATTTTGCATCAGTATTTACTGTGGAAAAGGATATGGAAGATAAAGGCTGCAGGGAAATCGATGGTAACATCTTGCAAAATGCTGCAGATATACAGAGGAGGAGGTTCTGGATTTCTTGAAATGTTTAAAGGTGGATAAGTCCCCAGGACCTGATCAGGTGTACCTGAGAACTATGTGGGAAGCAACAGAAGTGATTGCTGGGCCTCTTGCTGAGATATTTGTATCATCGATAGTCACAGGTGAAGTGCTGGAAGACTGGAGGTTGGCAAACGTGGTGCCACTGTTTAAGAAGGGTGGTAAGGACAAGCCAAGGGACTATAGACCGGTGAGCCTGACCTCGGCGGTGGGAAAGTTGTTGGAGGAAATCCTAAGGACAGGATGTACATGAATTTGGAAAGACAAGGACTGATGCGGGATAGTGAACATGGCTTTGTGCGTGGGAAATCATGTCTCACAAACTTGATTGAGTTTTTTGAAGAAGTAAAAAAGAAGATTGATGAGGGCAGAGCAGTGGGTGTGATCTATATGGACTTCAGTAAGGCGTTCGACAAGGTTCCCCATGGGAGACTGATTAGCAGGTTAGATGTCATGGAATACAGGTAGAACTCGCCATTTAGATACAGAACTGGCTCAAAGGTAGAAGACAGAAGGTGGCGGTGTAGGGTTGTTTTTCAGACTGGAGGCCTGTGACCAGTGAAGTGCCACAAGGATCAGTGTTGGGCCCTCTACTTTTTGTCATTTACATAAATGATTTGGATGCGAGCACAAAAGGTACAGTTAGTAAGTTTGCAGATGACACCAAAATTGCAGGTGTATTGGATATCGAAGAGGGTTTCCTCAGTTTCCAACAGGATCTGGACCAGATGGGCCAATGGGCTGAGAAGTGACTGATGGAGTTTAATTCAGATAAATGCGAGGTGCTGCATTTTGGGAAAGCAAATCTTAGCAGGACTTCTACATTTAATGGTAAGGTCCTAGGGTGTGTTGCTGAACACAGGGACCTTGGAGTACAGTTTCATAGCTCCTTGAAAGTGGAGTCGCAGGTAGATAGGATAGTGAAGAAGGCATTTTGTATGCTTTCCTTTATTGGTCAGAGTACCGATTACAGGAGTTGGGAGGTCATGTTGCGGCTATACAGGACATTGGTTAGGTCACTTTTGGAATATTGCGTGCAATTCTGGTCTCCTTCCTAACGGAAAGATATTGTGAAACTTGAAAGGGTTCAGAAAGGATTTACAAGGATGTTGCCACGGGTTGGAGGATTGGAGCTACAGGGAGAGGCTGAACAGTCTGGGGCTGTTTTCCCTGGAGTGTCGGAGGCTGAGGGGTGAACTTATCGAGGTTTACCCTGGGGTAAGGGAGTCCAAAACTCGAGGGCATAGGTTTAGTTTGAGAGGGGAAAGATACGAAAGAGACCTAAGGGACAACTTTTTCACGCAGAAGGTGGTACGTGTATGGAGTGAGCTGCCAGAGGAAGTGGTGGAGGCTGATACAATTGCAACATTTAAGATGAATTTGGATGAGTATATGAATAAGAAGGGTTTGGAGGGACATTGGCCAGGTGCTGCCAGGTGGAACTAGATTGGGTTGGGATATCTGGTCGGCATTGACAGTTTGGACGGAAGGGTCTGTTTCCATGCTGTACATCTCTATGATTCTATGACTCTCTAACTCACTCCGGGCTACCTGTTATTCTGCATATAAACCACCCTGAAACCCTCGATTAGATTCCAGTTTGTAATTCACTCTGGGGTATCTGTTATTGTACATATAATCGTCCCGAATCCCCTTGATAAAATTCCAATCTGTAACTGACTTCCAATTTTAAGGGACTCTGTACATTAGCCACTTCAATCGTTTGATTAGATTCCAGTCTGTATCACACTCCTGGGTATCTGTTAGTCTGTATATTAACCATCCAGTCCAAACCCTGTTAAAATTGCCCATGGTATTCAGGGATGTGTGCGTGAGGTGCATTAGTCAGGGGTAAATGTGGGGAAATGGGTCTGGATGGGTTATTCTTCTGTGGGTCAGTGTGGTCTTGTTGGGCTGAAGGGCTTGTTTCCCTACGGTCGGGATTATATGAATCACCCAGAACCCTCTCGATTAGATTCCAACGTGTAACTCACTTCCATGTATGTGTGACTGGCATGTTTCAAAAACACCCCAAAACCTTCAATTCTATTCCACTTCGATAAACACGAGGCGCTGCATTTTGGGAAAGCAAATTTGAGCAGGATGTATACACTTAACGGTCAGGTCCGAGGGAGAGTTATTGAACAAAGAGACTTTGAAGTGCAGGTTCGTAGCTCCGTGAGAGTAGAGTGGCAGGTGGATAAGATAATGAAGGCAGCGTTTGTTATGCTTTCCTTTATTGGTCAGTGTTTTGAGTATAGGCATTGAGAGGTCATGTTGTGGCTGGACTGGACATGGGTTAGGCCACTGTTGGCATATGGCATGCAATTCTGATCCCCTTCCTAAAGGACGTTGTGAAACTTGGAAGAGTTCAGAAAAGATTTACAAGGAGGATGTCAGGGTTAGAGGATTTGAGCTACAGGGAGAGGCTGAATACGCAGGGGCTGTTTTCCCTGGAGCATCAGAGGCTGAGGGGTGACCTTATCAAGGTTTATAAAATCATGACGGGCATGGATAGGATAAATAGACAAAGTCTTTTCCTTGGTGTGGGGAGTAAAGAACTAAAGTGCATAGGTTTAGTGTGAGAGGTAATATGAAAGAGACCTAAGTGGCAACTTGTTCACTCAGAGAGTGGTACATGAATGGAATGAACTGTCAGAGGAAGTGGTGGGGGCTGGTATAATTGCAACATTTAAAATGCATCTCGAGGGGTATATGAATGGGAAGGTTTGGAGGGAGATGGGCCAAGCGCTTGAAAAAGAGACTAGACTAGGTTAGGATATCTGGTCGGCATGGTCGGCTTGGACCAAAGGGTCAGTTTCCATGCTGTACATCTCTATGACTGTATGACTCCGTGATTTTGTGACTCATTTCTTGTTATCTGTTTTTCTGTATGTAAACCACCTTGAACCCCTCGACTAGATCCCAGTCTGTAACTCACTCCTCGGTATCTCTTCTGCTGTGTGTAAACCCTAAAAGCCTCAATTAGATTCCAGTCTGGAACTCACTCCTGGGGATCTGTTCTTGGATCTGTGAAGTGAACCTTGTTGGATGTTAGACCGAAGACAAGATAAACTAAATGGTCAAATGTTACATTGAGAGCAGGAACACAGAAAGCTGCTGGTTCATTTCTGTCCTGTTACATATCTCCAAGTTTCAGATTGGGGCTGAATTTCTGTCACAATGGGGAAAGTCTCAAAAGCTGTTTACTGTCCTGCATGAATGCATCATCATAACATGAATTCCCTTGCAAGATAGGAAATGGAGACAGCTCCTGGAAGGTGTCTGTATCCCTGTGTGTGTGATTCGGTCTGTCTGTGTATGTCTGTTTGTGTGTGATTCTGTGTGCGTGTTCAATGTTTTATATATTTTCAAACTGCATTGATGTTGCCAGTCTCTCTTGCTTCTCCTAATTTATATACACTCAATAGACAATAGACAAAGACAATAGGTGCAAGAGTAGGCCATTCAGCCCTTAGAGTCTGCACCGTCATTCAATATGATCATGGCTGATCATTCCTCATCAGTATCCTGTTCCAGCCTTATCTCCATAACCCTTGATTCCACTATCTTTGTGAGCTCTGTCCAACTCTTTCTTAAATGAATCCAAAGACTGGACTTGCACTGCCCTCTGGGGCAGAGTATTCTGCACCACTCTCTGGGTGAACAAGTTTCTCCTCATCTATGTCCTAAATGGTCTACCCCGTATTTTTAAGCTGTGTCCTCTGGTTCGGTACTCACCCATCAGCGGAAACATGTTTCCTGCTGCCAGAGTGTCCAATCCTTTCATAATCTTATATGTCTCAATCAGATCCCCTCTCAGTCTTCTAAACTCAAGGGTATACAAGCCCAGTCGCTTCAGTCTTTCAGTGTAAGGTAATCCCACCATCCCAGCAATTGACCTCGTGAACCTATGCTGCACTCCCTCAATGGCCAGAATGTCTTTCCTCAAATTTGGAGATCAGAACTGCACACAGTAGTCGTGCAGTTTTGCTGATATAAAATGGTGGCTGTGGACAAATCTAAAATGACTGCCTGACCGATTTGTGTCAGGAATACTTTCAGCAAGGGAGAGGGGGCAACGTGTCAAAAGCCATTTCCATTCATTGATGCTAGCAGAGATAGGAAATGGAGACAGCTCTTTGAAGGTGATTAAAACGCAAATCCCAGTACCTGTTTATAGTGAATGCGGAGAGACAATGTGACATTCCAGTAAGGTCTGCCTTACTTTCCAAGCTCCTAATATATGAGAGAGACATACTATACAAAACCTGATAGAGCTCAGCCACTGTATTGTAGATTTGCAGCGTTGGATCAGAACCCTGCCTGGCTAGGCCTCATCCCAAATTGAAGGGTTTCTCAAATTCCACACTGTCCTTCTGTGGGTTCAAATTGTGTGTTATCTACAAATAAAAGAAAATAATGCACCTGCAATTGAACAAAGCTTTTCTGGAACTTTGTGTGTCTGTTGGTTTAAGTATCTTTCAACAGGATTGAAGATAAATGAGACAGTGAGAGATAGGTAGCACTATAACCAGAATAGCAATGCAGTAGAAAAGGTATATTAAGACTTTCAGTGAAAGGGGAAAACAGAGGAGGATAGTCCTTAAACAAGGAAAGTTGGGAGTCAGGAAAGTTGTGTCGTTTGTGACTGCATTGTGTTTATGTGAGTCAAGATTTGAAACCACTTGGCCAATAGTACACTTTGTGACTCACTCCCAGTTACAAGTTATTTCACATAAAAAGGTTAACATATCCCTCGATTAGATTCCAGGCTGTCACTCACTCCAGGGTATCTGTTATTCTTTACATAAACCATTCTAAATCCCTCGATTAGTTTCCAATCTGTAACACATTCCAGGCTATCTGTTATTCTGTATATAAACAATCCTGAACCCCTCAATTAGATTCCAGTCTGTAACTCACTCTGGGCTACCTGTTATTCTGTATATTAACCACCCTGAAACCATCGATTAGATTCTAGGCTGTAACGCAATCCGGGGTATCTGTTATTCGTATATAAACCACCCTGAACCCCTTGATTAGATTCCAGATTGTAACTCACTCCGGGGTATCTGGTATTCTGCATATTAACCACCCGAACCCATCGATTAGATTCCAGTCTGTAACTCACTCCGGGCTATCTGTTATTTTGTATATAACCCACCCTGAACCCATTGATTTGATTTCACTTCCTGACATGTTAAGCTCATGTTCCCAGCACAATCTAATCTCAATAATGATTAATGTATCACTGGTCCTCCTATCTGCTGGCACTACCATCATGTTAACTTTCTGATGTTTACGTACATGATTACCTGTAGCATTGAGTCGCAGGTAGACAGAGTGGTGCTGAACACATTTGGCACATTTGCCTAAATCAGTCAGAGCATTGAGTATAGGAGTTGTGGTGGCATGTTGCATCTGTACAGGATGTTGGTGAGACCACTTTAAGAATACTGCGTACAACTCGGATTTCTGCAGAAATGACTTACACGGATGTTCCAGGACTGGAGGCTTGAGCTATAGGGAGAGGCTAATTACGTTGAGGTGTTTCCCCCTGGAGTGTGAGAGGTTGAGAGGCAACATTATCGAGGTTTATAAAACCATCAGGGGCATGGATATTCTGAACAACCATGTTCTGCTCCCAAGGATAGGGGAGTCCAGAACAAGACAGCATAGGTTGGAGGGAAGAGGGTGAATGATTTGGAAGGGAGCTGAAGGTAAATACTTCACACAGAGAGTGGTGTGTGTACAGTAAGTGCAATCAGAGGAAGTGGTCAAGGCGGGTACAATCACAGGAGGAATATTGGCCAAATGCTGGCAAATGGGACTAAAGCAGATTTCATATCTGATCGAGTGAACAGATTGGACTAACGGGTATGTTTCCATTCTGCATGACTCTCTGATTCTATAAGAGGGATGACGAATAATTCTGAAAGGACCTTTCAACTCGGAATTCTCTTCAGTGGAAGGTTATCGTGTCTCTATGTTCATATTGATTGAAAGCTGCGTTAGTTAAATATTTGACAAAGAAGTGCACAATGGGACGCAGACAGCAAAGTGGGGCTGAGACCACAACCTGATCAGCTTCAATTTTAGTGCCTGGTGGAGAAGGCTCAACGTATCTAATGACCCACTCCTGCTCCTCAGTCCCATGTTCCTGTGTTCCATTTAGCCCATGAAACCCGCTAGACAGGAGCAGTTGGAGGCTACTTACTCCTATAACCTGTTGCACAGAAACACAGGAGACCATTCAGCCCCTCAGTATTGTCCCACACGGTTTGAAGTGAATTGGGAAATGTAATTGGAAAACCCAGGCTGGGTGCGCAAGAGGCCCCTCATCTCTCTTCACAGAGCTTCCCCTCTCTGCAACTTGTGCTTCATTTGATGGTCATGTTGTACACCCAGATTCAGTGTGAATACAGCCCCCATACCTCACTCAGGGATGGCTCACAAAATCCTCTGGTCTCCCTGTCTGCAACATTCAATAACAGAACATCCATGAAAATAACACCCACTAACATTCCAATAACAGAATGGGAGAACATCAGAAACAGGGGCATGTTGTTCACTTCCCAAACCTGCCTTGCCCTTCTTTAAGATCATGACTGATCTGCTCCTGGTCTCAAATCCTCTTTCATATCCAATTCTTCATCGCCCTCAACTCTCTGACAGGTCAATTTCCATCTACCTCATTTCAAATACTTTCAGTCATCTAACTTCCCGAACACTCTTGAGAAGAGAAGTCCTGACATTCAATCCCACCTGTTTGAAGAAAACACTTGCTGCTCCTATATCATGGCCTATTGATGTGAACAAAAGAGGTTGTCACAAGCGTTCAGATAAAAATGACTGGTCCCGATATCAAGGCAGTGGTTGCCTTCTGTTGACAGAAAGGAGCTTAACAAAACTGGACTTAATGGGAATCAGAGTAACCTCTCCAGTGTTTGGGGTCAAACATGGCACAAAGGAAGATGTTCATCATCTCAGTCCTGGGTCACCTCTGTGTGAGATCCTCAGGGTAGCTTCCTCTTCACAAACATCTTCAGCTCCTTCATCAATGTCTCCCCGCCCCCACCCTCCTCACCATAAGATCAGAAGTGGGGATGGTCGCTGAAGATTCCACAATGTTCAGAACATTTTGTCCCCCATCAGCTCCTGCACTGGTCTTTGTCCGTGTGTAGAAGGATTCAGATTCCATTGAGACTTGTGCTGTTAAAGTGTCCGTAACATTCATGTAACAGCACTGGCGGGCACTGCACATTGCCACAGTAAAATAAGAGTTCATTCAACACCTCACGCTGGTTTCACAGGAATATGAGGAAGTCCTTCAGCCCATTGACACTATTGGCGAAGAACAGGGACAGCCCATTCAGTGCCTCCAGCCTATTACTCAGGAAGAGAAGGAGTCTCGTGTGATGGGCCACACCAGAGCCCCTCGAAAATATTTGAAGGCAGTAGCGTAGATTCTAATGTTTTCTTATTTTAAAGGAAATGTAAAGTGTCTGTTCCAGATGCAATGTGACTGGTCAAACTACTCGGTGTGAAGCAAAACACTATTTACTTAAACACGAAAGAGAAAATGAAACCAAAGAAAGAGGAATTTAGAATAACGTAATTTTATTGGACAAGTTAACAGAATAATAGATCTAGGAACTATTACTAATGAACTGTTCCAATATAGGAAAATCCCATAAACACAGCCCCTGGCAAAAAGAAATATTCAGACACAGAATGTCGCAAACATTTCTCCAATCCAGGAATTAAAAACAGCATCAAGAGAAAATTCAGAGAGAGTAGCAACCAGGAAACATCCACTGAAGCTTCCAACTCTGTGGCGACCCCAATAGTTTCTGATGTCACTGAGAAACCAAAACCCAGAGATCCTAATCTGTGAGAGCTGGTCACACCCATTCAGGCTGCATTAATATGAACCCAAGGCCTCCCTAGCTGTTACTCAAGTGGTTTTAACTAACTAGCTTGGTAACGATCGTTCAATCTCTGTCATAAAAGAAGCCCGGACAAAATAACCTCTTAAAGCTGCAGCATTGTCATACTAGTCAGTACAATGAGCTGTCAAACAGGAACCAGGGGTAACCAGTCAGGCCCTTGGCCCTGTCCAATTGGACGAGGAAGAAGCCAGTCAGTCCCTTGAATCACTTACACAGGAACACAAGGACGCCATTCCCACCTCAATGCACGTACAATGGGGGCAGAATGAGGTACTTTTTGCTGATTCCTGATGAATGTCTTATGCCTGAAATGTCGATTCTCCTGGTCCTCGGATGCTGCCTGACCCGCTGTGCTTTTCCAGCAATTGATGCTCTACTCTGGTCTCCAGCATCGGCAGTCTTAAGTATCTCCTAAATGATGCTCTAACATGATGAACAAGTGGAGCAGAGGCTGCACAGACAGACTGCTCCACGTTGTTCCTCCTGGCTCTGTTGCTTATGATACACACGTGGGACTTTAACGTGGTTTTCTAGTGGTGAGCAAGGAAGCCATATGTCTTGTGTGAAGTCTCAAGAAGGCACCTTCCATCTCCAAGAAGGCAGGCTGGTGTTTTCTCTGTCGGGCGGAAGCTGATGGGAATGGCTACCTGTTTCCGATGGAAGGTATTGTGGCTGCTGTTGGGGATTGTGAACAACCTGATGTTCAGAACAGGGTTCACTCACCGACTGCACAATAACATGGGGAGAGTTAATTTAGGCATATAAACTATTAGGTAAGCTACGTTAGACTGATGAATGGACTCTTCACGTTCAAATAATGGTGATCTTGTTCATGTTGATCTTGTCTCGTGAACGTCCTGTTCAGTGTAACCTGTGTGCCTTACTCTGTCCAAGTCTATTTCCACCCTATGATCTGTCTGGCCATGCTTACTATGATCTTCCTCCACTGCTCATAAATAAAGTGTTTCCCTGTACTGAGGTACACGTGACAATAAATCACACCAATCAATCCTGGGTAATGTATGGAATTTCTCTCCCTCTCAATGCCTTTTTTGGAAATAAGTAATCGTTGCCACTCCTCGAGTTTCAGCCTCACCATTTCTTCGTCTCTCAGAGTTCTACAGATTAAACACTCAGCTTATTCACTCTATCCCCATGTTACCATCACCCGTGTCTGTGGTAAGGAGAACATTCCTTACAAAGGAGATCAAATCTGTACAGAGTGCCCCTAATGGTCTCCCAGCAAGGCTCTACAACAGCCGGAAGATGGCTTTACTTATGTACTCGAATCATCTTACTATGAAGGACAGCATACCATTGACTGCAC
Organism: Chiloscyllium punctatum; assembly: GCF_047496795.1. Taxonomy (NCBI): domain Eukaryota; kingdom Metazoa; phylum Chordata; class Chondrichthyes; order Orectolobiformes; family Hemiscylliidae; genus Chiloscyllium; species Chiloscyllium punctatum. Next base: position 6,112,121 of record NC_092791.1, on the reverse strand, counting down.
CCATTACTTACACAGGGTTTGATACGGAACAGTCAGCATAGACTTGTGAGTGGGAGATCATGATTCCCAAATTTCTTAGAGTCCTTTGATGAAGTTACCAGGACGTTTGATGAGGACAGAGTGATAGACGTAGTCTCCATGGATTTCAGTAAGGGCTTTGATTTGGTTCCACATGGCAAGCTGCTCTGGAAGGTTCCATCACATGGAATGCGGGGGTGAGCTGGCCAATTGGATAAACAGTTGGCTTGATGGTAGGAAGCAGAGGGTTGAGTGGAAGGATGTTTGTCAGACTGGAGGCTTGGTCCATTGCTGTTTGTTATCTATGATTTGGTTGAGACTGTACAAGGTACGATTGGTAAGTTTCCAGATGACACTAAAGTAATTGGGAGCATGGTCAGTGAGGAAGTTTATCAGAAATTGCAGCAGGACCTTAATCAGGTGGGAGATGGGCCGAGAAATGGCAAATGGAATTTAATATAGAAGCGTGAGGTCTTGCATTTTGGAAACTCAAATCAAGGTAGCAGTTTCATGGAGAATGGGAGGGTCTTAAGGAGTGCAGTGGGCAGAGGGACCTTGGTGTTCAGGTGCACGGTTCTCTAAGAGTGGTTTCACAGGTAGGCAGGGCAGTGAAGAAGGCTTTTGGCACATTGGACTTCATCAGGCAGGATATTGTGTATAGAAGTTGGGACCTTATGTTGCAGTTACACAGGACTTCGTAAAGGACACACTTGGAGCATTGTGTTCAGTTTTTGTCACCTTGTTATATGAAGTATGTTATTAAGGCTGCACTGAGAGTATTGTATTCAGTTTTGTCACCTTGTAACAGGGAGGATGTTATTAAATTAGAAAGAGTGCAGAAGAAATTTACAAAGACATTGCCAGGACCCAATGGTCTGAGTTATAGGGAGTGGTTGGACAAGCGAGGACCTTTTCTTTAGCGTGTAAGAGACTGAGGGAGTCCTTATGGAGCTGTATAAAATCACGAGGGGTACGGATAGGGTTAATGCTCTCTGTCTTTTTCCAAGTGTAGAGAATCGAGGATTAGATGGGATCATTTTAAGGTTAAAGTGGAAGGAATGAAAGGACTGGTACGTGGATGAGTTGCCAGCAGATATGGTTCAGGGGGGTACATTAACAACATTTCAAAAACATTTGGATAAATATGTGGATAGGAAAGGACTGAAAGGATATGGGCCAACTGCAGGGAAATGGGGTTAGCGTGGATGGACATTTACAAGTTGGACTCGAACCTCTCTGTTAATTAAACCCATGCACCCAGAAAAGCTCGCCTCACCTTGTAATCTGTTAAAATATGAGCGACAGAGATCTCCTACATTCCACTATTTAGACAAAAATTATCAAGTTAGTTTCTTAATTTTAATTGTGAACATTAAAAAACAACTATTCACAAACACAAGCCCCTCTTGTCTTACCTACTTACTATCTGACTCCAACTCTGTAAAAATATGCTGTTTCAACAACCCACATATGAAAGATTAAAATCTCAAGACCATACCGTCTCTATCTTCCCCGCTGTGTTCACTCTTTCAGCTGCTGATCTCCCTGGGTCATCTTTTTTAACTGCAAGTAGGTTTACATGAACATGTGTCTTTGATAGAGAGTGTTTGAGATGGTCAGTTAGCACTCCTGCTCTACAGCAGTTACTCTGCTGTTGGATGGCAGTGACTCTCCCTCTATTTTCAAAATGCTGGGTTTATATACTCCCCATGATATAATAATTCTCATAATTTGATTGCTGTCCAGGTGTCCAAACAATAATATTCAAATTCTGTTGGTTTCTGGTATCCTGAGCATTATTTAAACTCTTTGGTTGCATTTGAATGGCTGTCAAAACAGCAACCAAAACTCAGGTATTCATTTCTTAGCTAATGGTGACATGTGGAACAGTGTGACCTTTAGCTGGCATCAGTGGCTTTAATTTCTATTCAACAAAACCCATTCTGTCTTAAAGTGTCCATACATGATTTTGGCTTCACAACATCTCCCCGCTTCAGAAAATAAAATGAACTAGCAGAATGAAAAGATGGCATCATTCGTTTTCCTCTAATTCTTAATCCCAATGATATGAAATACAAAACTATTAATCTCAGTTGTATCATTCATGTTAATTCTGCACACCAATACAACACTGGAATAAGTCAAATCTTATCTACACTGCTTTCCTTTAAATCCGCGAAAACCCATCTGCTATCACATTGTCGGAGCCACAGCATGTACATTTTGTAAGTTTGAAGTCGGTAAGGTAAGACTCCAATTAAATAGGCTCACATTCTGGTCTTTAAATATTCCAAAAAATGCGAGAGATTTGTCGTTGTCCACAACCATCTCCGACAATTTGTTTGTCACATAAACATTAAAATATTGTCAGGCCAGTGTGAAACTTAATCATTCTTGTTCACTAATGGAGATTTTGTATTTTTTTTCTGGTGGATATTGAGTTTTTTCGACAAGTAACCAATTAGCCATTCAATTCCATCATCCTCTTTCTGTATCAATACATCTCTGACTCCTATATCCCGAGCATCAAACATAATTTTCAAAGGGTTTCAGAATACGAAAGCTCGTACGGTGATTAATCCTGCTTTAAAATTCTCAAATGCCTCCTGGCATTGTTCTGTCCACCACAATTCTGTGTTCTTCTTTAATAAATCCATCAGTGGTGCCAATACGCTGCTGATGTTTGGAACAAACTTCCAATAGAATCCACTCAGTTCCAAAAATTGAAGCACCTTTTTCTTCGAGGATTGTCGTGGAAATTCCTCAAATCCCTTCGTCTTTGTGTTCCATGGGGTCAACCTTCCATGTCCAATGTAATGTCCCAAGAAAGTCAACTCTGCCTTCGCAAATTCTGTTTTCTTTAAGTTTATTACTAACTTTGAATCTTGTAAATGTTCAGCATGCTCTGCCAACTGTAACATGTGAACTTTCAATCACTTGCTGAAGATCACTCCATCATACAGATAAGCTGCACAATTTGTTCATATGGCCACAACTCTGTTTCTGAGTCTTAAATGTGGCTGGTGCATTATTCATCCATATAAAATACTCGATGAAGTTTTTTGTCATCTCTGGTATCTTTACGAGATAGTTAAACTGACTCCACATATTTTAAAATTTGAATGGGGCCACTAAACCTGGCTTTGAAGGGATTTCCTACCACTGGTGGCAATACTAATACGTCATCCCCACGGGAAATCTTCAAAGTTTCAGAGTTTTTATCTGCCACCTGCTTCACTCTATTCTGTGCTCTTCAGATACTGTTTAGCAAACTCACCTACTCCGTCTACTCTCTCCTTCACCTCACACACAGAATTCAGGTTTGAGATTTCCAACTTCGGACCTGTCAATTTATATTTAATTAATTTCAAAGGACCTCTCACTTCCTGTACGAATATTAACTCAATGCAAGTAAAGTGAGTAGATTTATTTGGGACATCTCTAATGGCAAACAATTTAATGGAGTACCTTTATCCCAATCATTTGGCCAACCCTGACAGTACGCTGTTAACATAGTCTTCAGCGTCTGATATTAACTTTCCAAGGCTCCCTGGGATTCAGGATGGGACGCACTTGATTTGAAGTGCTGTCTGCCTAAGCCATCCATGACTTCCTTAAACAGCTGAGCGGTAAAATGAGACCCTTTGTCTGACTGAATCTCTCTGGGCAGCCCACAGCGAATAAAGAAAGCTACCAACTCCTCCACCTCCCTTTTTGCCTTGGCACTCCAATAATGGAATTGCCTCTGGAAATCTGGTAGACACATCCAATATAGTAAGCAAATATTGGTGTCCACTTTTACTTTAGAAAGGGGAGTGAGACAATTAATCATAACCCACGTGCAAGGTTCTTCAAATGCAAGAATTGGCAAGAAAGGTGCTGGTTTTATTACTGCCTGTTATTTACCTACCATTTGGGATGTATGTCATGTACAAGAAAAATTAACAGCGTCCTTGTGCATTCCAGGCCAGTGGAAATGCTTCTGTACCTTAGCCTGAGTATTCTGTCCACTTAGGTGACCGCCTGCAGTTAGTTTGTGAGCTACCCGTAACACTGTACGTTACTGCTAACACAATCTGGTGCCCTTAGGCCCATTTCCCTTCTGCAGTAACCTATCGAGGTCTCCATTTTAATTTTATGATTCTATCTTTAAGTTAATAACGTTCAATAACATATTCTGATTCCTTTTCTGTGTGTGTGCATGTGTATGTGTGTGTCTATGTTTGTATATATCTGTTATAAGTCCATTCGCCTTTCAGGACTAAACACCTCTGCCTGTTCCTCTGCCTGTTCAGATTTTTCCTGCACCGTTACAGCAAACAGTGCGTCAGTTCACTGAGCATCAATTCATTTGTCTTCTTCGTTCGTTTTTCCTTCCTGCTGTAACTTATGACAGTGGGATCTTGTTACTACACAGTCTGGAAAATATCATGGGTAATTTTCTTTTAAATCACCAATTCCCTAGTCTTCCTTTGGCTTCTCTACACAAGGGGTGCCTATCCAACCTCGACTCCTGCTAAATCGTTCCCAAGGACAAACTGTATTCCTGGAACTGACACTCTGTTATTCACTGTCACTGTTACTTCCCTAATCTTGATTTGGCATTCCATCCTGATGTTACACAAGGGAATGCTTAATTTCTGTCCCCATTCCACAAATTAACACACTCTTGATTAACATGTCAGAAAGAGTGATAAAAACTTTCATCTTTTACTATGAGAGGGTGAGAGAAAGTGAGGACGCAGATGCTGGAGATGGGAGTTGAAAAGTGTGGGGCTGGAAAAGCACAGCACGTCGGCATTATCCGAGGGGCAGGAGCGTTAACGTTTCAGGCATAAATGCTTCACCAGGAAAGTGGGAGGTAAGGGAGGGGCAAGGAGATTGAAAAATAAATGGGAGGGTGAAGGTGGAGCTGGGTGGAAGGGATCTTGGAAGGCGATAGGTAGATGCAGGGAGGGTGTGATGGTGATAGGTCGGAGAGGAGGGTGATAGGACTCCTATTGGTGGTAGGACAGCTGGAACCCTCAAACTGTACAGCATCAACGTTGACTTCACCAAATTCCAAATCTCCCCTCCACCAACCTCTCACTGATCCAACCGTTCAACCTAGCACTGCCCTTTTGGACTGCCCTAACTAGCCATCTTCCTTTCCACCTACCGACTCCACCCTACCCTCCGACATATCACTATCACTCCTACCTGTATCTTCTTATTGCCTTCCCAGTGACCCTTCCACAAGCTCAGCTACTACCCTCGTTTTTATCTTTCAGCCCCCTTGTCCCCCCACCATGTTCCTGACGATGGGTTTCTGCCTGATATTCGATTGTCCTGCTGTTCGGATGCTCCCTGATCTGTTGTACTTTTTCGGCCCCTCACTTCTCAACTATTACAGACTGAGCAGATCCCGTATCTCACAAAGTTATAACTTCTTGTTCTTTTCCCCCTGTTCTTTCTGAGTAAACTTTATCTACAGAGGTGAATTCTTCAGAGAGATCAGGCACTGCCTCCATACCCAGCCCTTGCCTCGGCTGTGCAATTTCCTGCAGCTCCACTGCTCCACTTGGGGTCTCCTTTACCAGTTTCACTAATGCCACTGGGCTCAGCCTCTTCTACCACACCTTTCCCCAAAGTGTCTTCCTTTAACGCCCAGCATGGTGTGTCCCAACTTACTGCAGTGAAAACAACTTTTTCCCTGTGCCTTTCTCAAACCACTAACACTGTAATTTTATGTTTCCACTCCCTTATAGTGAGAGCACCTGAGGCCTTTCACCACCTTTCAACCCCCTTGGAATTCTTACTTCACCTGTACTGAACTATTGTGAGCTACTGTTCGCTTTGTAATGTGTGATCGTCCCTTCTCCCAATTTCTATCCCTCACAGGATGAAATTTCTGCCAGAAGCTAAATTTCATCACATGCCACAATGCATATTTACCTGCCATTTCTGCCACACTTCTCACTTCTTGAACTTTCAGTCCATTCACATGAATTCTTACTATCTCTGGAATTAAGTCTTTTAACTTCTCCAGCAGATTAATCTCCCTTCAAGCCTCACAGGTCTTATCCATTTTTAAGGCCAGCACCCACCTGTCAAAATGACTGTGGTTAATTCTTTCAAACTCAGTATAAGTCTGACCTGATTGCGTCTCTATTTTTCTGAACTTCTGTCTATATGCTTCTAGTACCAATTCATAACCAATCAAAATAGCCAATCTGACATCTTGATAATCTCTTGACCCCCTCATCTGACAGCGCTGCACATACCTCACCAGCTGTGCCCACCAGCTTAGTCTGAACTAGCATTACCCACAAGTTCACTGGACACATCATCTGCCTAGCAATTTTTTCAAATGAAATAAAAAAGTTTTGACATTTTTCTCATCGAAATATGGCAAGTAACTAACCTAGTTGTATACATCCCTACGTTCTCCCTTCATCTCCATCCTGTTAATTTAAATTTCTTGTCTAATTCCCAACTCCTGAATTTCAAATCCTCCCTCTCTTTCTTTTTCCTCTCTTTCTCTTTCGTCTCTCTCTGTTTCCGTCCCTTTATTTATCTTCTAACTCCAGTTGCCACATTTGCAATTTAAGATTTTATAATACTACTGCAGTTCCCTATTTTTCTGATACACCAAGGTGCTTAACCAACTCCATTACAATTTCAGCTTCCCTTTTCTACCTGGTTACACCCAATTCCAACATATTTGCTCATTCTAAAAAATGTCCTCCTTCTGCCTTTCTAAACATCCTTGGAAAATTTGGGAACCTCTTTAGTAATGTTAAAAGCCATTTCCCTCACTTTTCATTTAACTAACCACAAGGAACAAAATTAAACGAATTTTCCCACTTGTTTTATTTGATGATCAAAGTCACTAATTGCAATGAGTTGGAATTTGCTGGGACTTGTATCTCAAATCTGTTGAAGTCGGTCCAAGTGCCACATGGCAAGGCCCCAAACTGTTATGACATCAATTTCGAGCCCCTCTGTTAATTAAAATCACACACCTAGAAAAGCTCACCTCTCATCATAATCTGTCAAAACATGAGCCACAGAGAACTCCTGAATTCCACTAATAAACAACAAATGACAATTTATATATGTACAAGTTAACTCACTGAGCTTGAGGGTCTGTTTTCAGTAGTTTCGTCACCATGACGAGGTGACATCATCAGTGAGAGTATCTGCTGAAGTGCTGGTGGTATGTCCCACCTCTCTATTTATCGGTCTTGGTTTCTTAAAGTGGGTAATATCATTTCTGGTTATTTTAACAAGAGAATGTAGACAGGATCTAAATTGATGCGTTTATTGATGGACTTCTAGTTAGAATACCATATCTCTAAGAAGATCCTTGCGTGTCTTCGTATGTGTGTGTGCTTTGCCCTTCAAAGTGGTGCCCTTCTTTGTCTGTGTGTATTGAACATAGTGATAGTGCGTCATGTCTTTTAGTGGGCAGTTGGTGTTCATGCATCCTCGTAACACGACAACATGACAATTTCAATGGTGGAAAAATGATTTTATATACACTGTTTAATCAATGTGTGTGCAGATAAGTCGTATTTTTCATGTGTGCGCAACAATATTGTGAATGAACAACAGAGACACAGTTAATGAAAAATGATGCATATGATGTATAAAATTGATAAAACATTAAAACATGTTTTGATCCTGTCAACATTCCCTCGTTTTCTGGGATTCCCAACTCTAATCTCTCATTCTCACCAGGATCTGTGCTCCAAATTCTTGATTCTGGTGCCCCAACTTATTTCAGTTAACCCCCTTTCTACCGGGACTTCAATATGTTGGCCTGCTGGGTTCTTTCCAAAACTAGTGTCAGTCATATTATTGGAGATAAATATTCTGGCATCAGACTCAGCATTTGAACATATTACTCTGTTGTACATGCACTGTACAAAGGACCACAGCACACAGGCATTGCCAAAACATTGGGGGATGTTCATCTACTTCTTTCGATAATGTGGTTGCCTCATTTTCCATATCTCCATATCTATATCCTCTCTCTTGTTCTCCCTTTGTATCTAGTTGAGAAATCCACCAATTAATCTTCATGTCCCATCTCCCAAAACTAGTTCTATCAGTTTATATCTAATGCTCTCTTCAAGATGTAATGTGGTTATAATTGAGCAATGTAACTACAAAGACATGCGGGCGAAGCTGTCCAGAATTAATTGGAAGGGGTGCTGAGCAGGAAAGACCATGGAGCAGCAATGGGAGGAGGTTCTGGGGGTAATTCTAAAGATAATACCAGAAATGCAACCCCAAGAACTTGAAACATGCTCATGGGAGAACAAGGCAGCCATGAGTGATAATGCATCAAACCAAAAGAGGAAACATACAATGTGGTGAAGATGATTGGGAATCCAGAGAATTCATTGGCTCTGAAACTACATAACGCTAGCATCACTGACACTACAGAGCTCTTAATCATGGTCAGGGAAAGAAACAGAGGAAATACTTTGACTTTTAACACAGAAGATGGTATTTCTCAAGGAAAAAGATTCAGGTAAATTAAAGATTTGCATTAAGATCAGTTAAATGCTTTTGCGGAATGTGTCAGGTTGGAGGCAAGACCCGGGAAGAGAGACCCTCAGCAGAATGAGAGTATGAAAATGGAAGTATTTCCACATCAGAAACCAGGTTAGGTCACTGAGTGCAGGGCTGATGGGTGAATGAGTCTCAGTGAGAATTGGGGAACAGACAGCAGAATTGCATTGCAGATATTGCAGCTCGAAACTGCGTATTCACGTAGTGCTGTAGACCACAGCAGCAGGAGAAGCAGACCTGCATTAAACACAACCTGTAACTTTTTATCAGGGAAACACCTCAGTCTGTCATTACCATCAACACCATCTATGGCTCAGTGACGAGTGTGGGTGAACATGTCAGAGTCAGATTCACATGAACTTTAACCTGATGCTAACTAATTAAAGCTACCAGATTTGACCAACAGATCTGAACGAAGCCCTGCAGTCCTGCTACATTCAATCATAAGTGATGATGGGCGATTAAATGAATGACTGGAGGAGAGGGCTCCACAAACATTCCCATCCTAAATAATGGAACAGACCTGCACATCAGTGTAAAAGAGAAGGATGTTTTATCTGCACCATCTTCTGCCAGAAGTATTGAGTCGATGATACACCTCACCCTCATCATGATGCCCACAAAATCACGGATGTCAGTCTTCCACCAATTTGATTCGCTGCTCGTGACATGAAGAAACAGGTGACCACAGTAGATACGATACAGACAATGGGCCCTGACCCCATTCCTGCAATAGGACTGAAGACTTGTGCTGCACAACAAGCCGTGTCCCTGGGGAAGCTGTTTCATGCCAGCTACAACTCTGACATCTCCCTGGCAATGTGGAAAATTACTCCCCTATGTGCCGTCCCCTAAAACGGGAATAATTACAATCTGACCAATTACCACCTCTTCAGTCCTATCATGACGGTCAAATTGGTGGGAGTTCTTTTTGACAGAGCTTTCAAGCAGCACAGAAATAACCTGCTCAGTATGATTTCCGATAGGTCCCCATGTGGAGATGGTGCTGTTGTGGAAATGTCACTGGATTAATAATCCAGACCAGGGTAATGCTCTGGCAGTGGGTGGAAGTTAAAAACAATTAATAAAATATCGAGATCTCAAATCTGGGGTCAGTAACAGTGACCTTGAAGCCAATGTGGATTGTAAACAGAATTTCCTTCTCCAATGGACTTTTAGGAAGTGAATCTCCCATGATTTCCTGGGCTGGCCAAAAAGTGACTCCAAAGACCCTGACATGTGAAAGACATTTAAATGGTCTCTGAACCACAAACAAGGGCACTCATTTGTATCAACCTTCTCCGAGTTTTGAAAGGATGAAACCAGACAGAACACCCGGCCGCAGCATCAGCATGGGAAAAGGGAATGGGAACACAGTCCTGTCGACCCTGCAGAAACCTCCTTCCTAACATCTGAGAGCTTTTGACAACATTTACAGTGCTTTCCCACAGACTGCACGGAAACAGCGGGATTGGAAAACACATTTAGCCTCCTCATTCTAGTTCATAGAAAAAATCTCCTCAATGCACTTACCCCACACGATATACATATCCATTAATATGAGTAACCTTGGGAAGTTATAAAATAGGCGGTGCTGTAGTACGTTTGGTCCATCGAGTTTGCTGCCCAATTCAATATAATGATGGTTGGCCCTTCATTTCCCCACCGTACTCCTGCTCTCCCACCATCCCTTTACTGTCTCTAAATCCTTATTTATAAGCAGTGTCTCGGTTTCCAGGTGCGAGCGAATTCCCCAGGTTCCCCAGTCAGCGAGAGCAGACATTTATTATCATCTCAATGCAGAGTGACTGCCTGTACCTAATACTGTGGCCCCTTGCTTTACAAGTCCCAGCCAGGGGATTTATCATCCCTGCTTCCAATCTGTCTCACCCTGTCAGAGTTTCGTCTATTTCACTGAGATCTCCACTCATTTTCCTAAACCCCATGAAATACTTGCCCAGTCACCCCAAACTCTGCTCCAACCACAAGCCTGTCATCCCAGAGATCAGTCTGGTCATCCTTCACTGCTCTGCCTCAATGTCAGGTTTGTCCTTTATTAGGTAAGGAGACCAAAACTGCACACAATAATGCACAATATTCAAGATGATATCTCACCAAGGCCCTGTACAGTTGCAGTAAGACACCTTTTCTCCTGGACTCATCCCCCTGAAATGAAGGTCCACACTGCTTTCTCTTTCTGCAATATTCCTTGCAGCGACTGGTGTACAGGGAGATGCAGATCCTTTTCAGTGTTGCAGCTCCCCACTTGGTGGGTCTGTATACATTGGTCAGCGTGCCAATGCCATGCCCAGTATTGACTTCTGGTTTCAGAACTCTGCACTGCAGGGGCTTCAAAGGTTTATGCAGAAGGAAACGACAAAAAGGAGCATACGTCCCTTTGTAGATCAACATGTTTCAACCAATCCTTTGCAAATGGTAGGCTGCCAATTTATCGTTTCCACCAAAGAGCACACCGTCACCTCTATCCACATTGTTCTCCATCTGTCACGTATTTACCCATTCACTCCAATTGTCTTAGCCTTCTCGGTGCTTTTTTACATCCTCTCACCCACTCACAATCCCACATCCGTTAGTGCTGTCAGCAGGCTGGGATATATTGTATCTGATTCCAGTAACCAAATGTATAAAGGGCACTGTGAACAGCTGGGCCCCAAGCACCGATCCCTGCGACACCTCAGCAACCTTCCTCTGTTAATTTCAATTTATTTATTTCATGAATCTGTTTGTGACTGGCTCAGCCAGCATTTATTGCTTGTCCCTAGTTGCCCTTGAGAAGGTGGTGGTGAGCTGCCTTGTTGAACGCTGCAGTCCACCTACTGTGGTTGACCTCCAATGCCATTAGGGAGGGAATCCCAGGATTCTGACCCAGTGACTGTGAAGGAGCGGTGATATATTTCCAAGTCAGGATGGTGAATGGCTTGGAGGGGAACCTGAAGATGATGGTATTCCCATACATCTGTAGCCCTTGTCCTACTAGATAGACATGGTCGTGATTTAGGAAGATGGCATCTGAGGATCTTTGGTGACTCATTTCATTGCAGCATGTAGATAGTAAAACACTGCTGCTGCTGCTGAGCGTTGATGGTGGAGCATTGTGGATGAAGGGACAGTCAAACTGGCTGCTTTGTCCTGGATGGTATAAAGCTTCTTGACTGTTGTTGGGCTGCACTCATCCAGGCCAATTGGGAGTCTTCCATCACACTTCTGACTTATGCATTATAGATGATGGACAGACTTTTCGAAGTCAGGATGTGAGTTACTCGCTGCAGTATTCCTAGTTTCTGACCTGCTCTTATAGGGACTGTGTTTATGTGGCGAGACCAGTGAGTTTCTGAGCAATGATTGCCCACCAGGACTTTGATACTGGGGGACTCATTGACAGTAACACCATTGAATGCCAAGGGGCAGGTTAGATTGTATTTTATTGGTGATGGTTACGGTCTGGCAGTTGTGTGGGCTGAATATTACTTGACACTTGTCAGCCTGGATACTGTCCAGATCTTGTCACATTTGAACATGGACTGCTTCAGTATCTGAGGAGCCACAAATGTTGCAGAACATTGTACAATCATTGGCGAACATCCCCACTTCTGACCTTAAAATCGAGGGAAGGTCATTGATGAAGCAGCCCTGAAGAAGTTTTCAGCCAATTCTCGAGGGACTCCTACAGATTTGGAGCTGAGTTGGCTGACCTTCATCAACCATGACTATCTTCCTACGTGTCAGGTATGAGTCTCACCAGCAGGGAGTTTGCCCCTGATACCCATTGATTCCAGTGTTGCTAAGGCCCCTTGATACCACACAGGGTCGAAGGCAGCCTTGATTTAAAGGGCTATCGCTCTCACCTCACCTCTGGAATTCAGCTCTTTTGTCCATGTTTGAACCACGGTAATGAAGTCAGGAGCTCAGTGGCCCTGGTGGAGCCCAAACTGGGCGTCATTGACCAGGGCATTGCTGAGCAGGTGCTGCTTAAAAGCACTGAGACATTCCACCACTTTACTGATGATCGAGAGTAGACTGATGCGGTGGTATTGACCGGATTGGATTTGTTCTGCTTTTTATATATAGGAGATACTTGGGGTCATTTTCCACATCATGAGGAAAAGCCATTGTTGTAACTGTATTGAAACAGTTTGGCTAAGGGAGTGGCAAGTTATGGAGAACAGATTTTCAGTACTATTGCCAGAATGTTGTCGGATTATGGACCCGATGGAGTATCCAGTATCTCCAATCGTTTCTGGATATCGTGTGGACTGAACCAAATTGGTTGATGACTGGTAACTGAATTGCTGAGGACCACTGGAGGAGGCTGAAATGGATCATCCACTCAGCATTTCTGACTGAAGATTGTTGCGAATGCATCAGCCTTATCTTATACACTGAAGTGCTGGGCTCTTCCATCATGGGGGAAGGGGTTATTTGTGGAATCTCTTCCTCCGGTGAATTGTTTAATTATTCTCAACGTTTCTCGACAAGATGTGGAAGGACTGCAGAACTTAGATCTGAACCGTTGCATGTGGGATCACTTAGCTCTATCTATCACTTATTGCTTATGCTGTTTGGTGCACAAGTCGTCTTGATTGGTAGTTTCACCAGGCTGACACCTCATTATCAGGTATGTCTGGTGCTGCTCCTGCCATCCTGCACACTCCACTGAACCAATGTTGATTCTCTCGATTGATGGCAATTGTTGCGAGAGGGATATGCCAGGCCATAAGGTTGTGTGGGTGTACAATTCCGCTGTTAGTGATGACCCACAACACCTTATGAACATCCAGATTTGAGCTGCTAGGTCTGTTCGAAGTCTGCCCTATTAAGCACCGTGATAGTACCACCCAAAATGGTGGAGGTTATTCTCAATATGCAGGTGTGACTTTGTCTCCACAATGACTATGCGGTGGTCACCTTTACCGATACAGTCATGGACAGATACTTCTGTAACTGGCAGATTAGTAAGGCTGTGGTCAAGTATGTATTTTCCACTTGTTGGTTCCTTCACCACCTGCCACCAGTTATATCCTTTTGGACCCGGCCAGCTCGATCAGTAATGCTGTATCTGCGATACAGCATTGAAATCCCCCACCCAGAGTACATCTTGCGTACGTTCTACCCTCAGTGCTTCATCCAAGTGTTGGTCAGCATGGAGGAGTACTGATTCATCAGTTCAGAGAGGCTGGTACATGGTAATCAGCAGGAGGTTTCCTTTCCCATGTGCAAACTAATGCCATGAGACTTCATGGAATACAGAGTCACTGTTGAGGACTCCAAGAGCAATTCCCTTCCAACTGTATCCCACTGTACCGCCACTTCTGCTGTGTCCATCCTGCTGATGAGACAGGAAATATCTGGGGAAGTAATGGGGAGTCTGGGACATAGTCATACTCACAAAATCATACCTTTCAGAAAATGTCAGGCTGTTACTTGACGAGTCTGTTTATTTCTATTCACTGATTCCTGCCAGCTGTCCCATTCTAAAAACATATCCATATATTCGCCTCAATCCACTCAGATTTGATTTTGCAAATTGAGATTGGAGCTTTACCAACATTTTTCTAAAAATCATAATGCTTCTCTTTCATTTGTCTCCCAGTTTGTTTCTCAAACATAATTCCCATTTTATAAATCTATGTTAGTGTTGTCTATGACCATTACTTTGAGTCACAATAATTTCTGCTAAACCATATACTAACTATGTTCTATGTTCCATGTACTCTATCATTTTCCCACCCCAGACTCGGGTTTCCTTATATTGTTAGAAAGTATTGTGAAGACAGAATGGAAGTAGTGGCTTCATAGTTCTGCCATTTCCCTGTTCCCCATTTTCCATTCTCTGGTTTCAAACAGTAAGGAAACTGCACTTGTTTTCTCATATTCCTAACATTGACGTAATTTAACAAGCAAATACAGTTCACTCTTATATCCCTTATGAATATAATTCTTCAGAAACTCATCAATTCCTGCCTTAAACTGCTCAATAATTGACCTTACACACCATACGCTCACAGGGGCATAGACTCTGTGCCAAAAGAAATACAGCACGATCTATACTAGTCCCGCTTTTCTACACCAGGCCCACAGCCTCGAATGTTATGCCACTTCCAATTGCTCGTCCAAGTGCTTTTTAACAATTGTGAAGTGATCATTCCCCTCTCAGGAAGTAATCCCAGAACCCCACACCTCGAGGTGAAAAAATGTTTAAATCATCTCTGAACCTCAAACTCTTCACTTTAAAAGTGTGCTCCTTTATTCTTGACCCTCCACCCTGTCTGTCGTTTATAATCTTATCCTTCTGAATCACTGACCCCTCAGCTTTCTCTGCTCCAAAGTAAACAACTAGAGCTTTTCCAGCCTCTCTCCATAGCTGATACGCTCCATCCCAGGGAACATCCTGGTGAATCACCTCTACACCCTCTCCAGTACAATCACATCCTTCCTGGAATGTGGCTCCCGGTTCTACATACAGTATTCCATTTTGTCCGAACTAAAGCCCTGTATAGCTCTTATAATCTACACCCTGATTAGGAAACGCTACACCCAAGGTCCAATTCTTAACTAGTCCAGTAACCTGTCGAGGAGAAAGTGAGAAATGCAGATGCTGGAGATCAGAGCTTAAAAAGTGTGTTGCTGGAAAAGCGCAGCAGGTCAGGCAGCATCAAAGGAGCAGCAGAATCAACGTTTTGGGTATAAGCCTTCTTCAGGAACCTGCCTGAAACATCGATTCTCCTGCTCCTTTGATGCTGCATGATCTGCTGCGCTTTTCCAGCAACACATTTTTAAGCATTAACCTGTCCAGTCACATTCAGGGATGTGTGGAGAAGCACAATCTGACCTTCCCAGTGTGCTGCCATTCATTGAGTACTCCCCTGCCTGGTTCGTTCTCCCAAAGTGCATCACCTCATATTTATCAGGGTTACATTCTATCTGCCATCAATCTGCCCATCTGACCATTCCATCTGCATCTTCCTGTAACTTAAGGCCTTCCTCCTCACTGTGAACCATCCGGTCAATCTTTATGTCAAACATACAGTTACTTATCACACCTCCCCCACTCTCCACCTAGCCCCCTCTATATTCAGATCTATATTTTGTTATGAATAACACAAACAATAAGCGACACAGCACTGATCCCTGTGGTACACCAGGGGACACTGGTCTTCAGTCATACAAACAGCCTTCTCCCACCACCCTCTGTCACCTGCCACTAAGATAATTTTCGTTGTAACTTGTCAAGTTATACATCATATTGTGAGATTTTACTTTATTTTTCAGTTTCCCAGGTGGAGATTTGTCAAAGGCCTTCCTACAAAAATATATAATCGATCTCCTCAAACTAATTAAATCAAATCCATTGGATGTGACTTCCTTCTGATAAAGTCATCATAATTATGCCTGATGAAACCTTGTGACTCTGATTGGAGTTCGATTTTCTCCTTCCCTATTTCCTTCAGTAGTTTCCTTAACAGTGATCTAATACTCGCTCGTCTTTCGTTCCCTGGTCTATCTCTCCCACCCTTACTGTGAAGTGGAATCGTATTAGCAGTTCTCCAGTTCTCTGGCACCTCCCCTATGGTCAAATTCTAATTAAAATTTTCAGTCAGGGTCTTACTTCCTTCGACCCCAACAGCCGCCTGTGATACAACTCAGTCAGACATGGAGTTTGGTCCAAATTTGTACAGAACAAAACCTCAACTCCTTTCTCGTGTTTTACTTCAATCTGTTCAAGAGCTTCCCAGACCATCTTCTTGAATTCTGTACCTGCCTCCTCCTTCTTCCAAGTACTTGTACTTCTCCATATCCCTCTGTTATTCAGTCCTTTCGATGTTTCTAAGATTCACCACAATCAACTCTCATGTTTTGAAACTCGAGATTATAGGCTGAGGTGCCCCATCAGACAATCTTGCCATTTTACGGATTAATCTGGATAATACCTTTAGCAGTTCCTCTGTAGTCAGTATATTCTTTCTTAGATTGGAACTCCGAGCGATACACAATAGTCTAAGTTTAGTCTCACCAACGCTCGATGGAATTGGTGCACGACATCCTCGATCTTCCAATTACGTTCACATGAATGTAAACCTAATTTTTACTTTCCCATTTGCATATGTTCTTCCCAATACCTCTCGCTTTAATTTTTCTTATGAACTTGTTGGGTGAGTTCTTTAAAAAAAGCTCAAGAATATCCAACTGTACGTTAGCCAATGGTTTTTCATTGCCTATGTCCACAAGAATCATCTTCAAACCACTCCAAATGATGTTTGACACTTCTGGTTTTCCCTCCATCGGTACATTCTCACACTCCCCAGTTATGTTATTACCTTCAAAATATCTAGAAGCATAGTTTTTATAATCGAGTCCAACAGATACCTGACTGCGGATGACAAGATAACTGGTCTGTAGTTTACATTCTCCAAATCCATCCTTTCTTAAACTATTGGATAATATTTATAATCTTTGCCTTATCCAGATTGGCTAAATAACTTTCGGGAATGTGTCGGAAAATAAAGTGAAAATCTGCGATGCAATCAACATGTCTATTGCTACTTCCTCTGAAATTCTTGTATGAAGTACATCTAGTCTGTCAGATTTATAAATACTCAATCCAGCTTTCTTTTCAAAGATAACCCCAACACTGATAAGAATGACCTTAGACTTTACTTACACAAGTCCCATGGTCACTTGGTATTTCTGGGAGAATTTCTGGACATTCTTCCATGAAGATAGACACAAAGAAACTGTTTCTTTTCCCAGCGATTTCTCTGCTTTCTGCAATAAATTACCTTGTCTGCACACCAACTGTTCCACATTTGACCTTGTTTTTTATTTTTTTTTTCATACATCGATAGACGCTTTTTGGCAGTCTTTATGTTTTTCTTTCATTGCACGCTTTTTCTCTTTTTGATTTTCTTCTCAGTTTCTTGGTGATCCTTTGTTGGGTCCTACATTTCTCTGAATCTACTGGCTTACTGCAACACGTGGCATTTTTCTAAGCTGCCTCCTTTCATCTAATAGGTAGATGAAGGTGGGGTTGAAAGTGATAGTCAGAGAGGAAGGAGGGTGGAACAGACTGATAGGGAGGAAGGTGGACACATAGGAATGTTCAAAATGGCTGTGCTGATTTGGAAGTTTGGAGTAGGATAACGTTGGATTAGGGGAAATGGGGAAATGGGGAAATCCACTATGATCCCCTGTGGTTAGAGGGTCCCAAGGCAGAAGAGGAGGCTTTCTTCCTCCAGGCTTCTGGTGGCTTAGATTTGGCGATGGAGCAGGCCCAGGATCCTCATGTACTTGGCATAGTGGGAAGGGGAGTTAAAGTGCTCAGCCACAAGATGAAGAATTTATTCAATTGGCTGTCCTAGAGATATTCTCTGAAATGATCCACAAGTTGATCTCCTGCCTCGCCAATGTCGAGAAGACCACATTGGATTTAATGGATGCAGTAGATGAGGCATTCTGTCTCCCTTCGTCACTTATCACTTTCAATCCCACCTTCATCTGCCTATCACAAGCCCAGCTACCTCCCCCCTGCCGCACCCCCTTCCCATTTATCTCTCAGCCCCCTTGGCCCAGAAGCTTCATTCCTGATGAAGGCTTATGTCCGAAACATCGATTTATCTACTCTTAGTATGCTGCCTGACTGTGCTTTTCCAGCACCACACTCTTCGACTCTGATCTCCAGCATCTGTAGTCCCCAATTTCTCCTCAGACCTTCATGGCTTGCATGACTCAGATTTATAACGGTTACTTCAAATAAAACAAAAACTGTTGTGTACTCAAACAGCATAAAAGAAAACCAATACATTGTGGTCACTGTTCCCAAAAGGTCATTTCCAGCAAAATTGTCAATTAGCTCTTCTGATCACTCAACACCAATTCCTAAATAACCTGATCTCGAGCTCAGTGCTCGACATAATGTTCATGCAAACCATCTCACACGTGGTCATGAAATCCATTTTTCCCAGCGTTAGTATTCAATTGGGTTAACACAGTTTAGATATAATGTAAACAGTACATTATTACTGCAGTATCCACAAATGTGAATATCTCATTTCCTGTTTTATAACATGTCCAGCATTTGTATTGCAGCTTTCATTTGGATATATAACTCCCATCAATGTTTGCTCCTCCTTGCTGTTTTTGCGCTCCACCTTACTAGATTCTGTGGAATCTGAGTGACGTGGGCTCTGGGGATGTTAATGACAGAGATCATCTTGCCACATCATTTATGATCTTCTCCAACTTTTATTTCTCCAGATCTCCCGTTATGCTGATGGAGTAGAGAAGGACAATGATCTTCCAACAATGCTCTGTATTTCCCCCAGAGAGCTGAGACTGATCTAACCTGGGTGGGAACCTTACAGCAGGCTGAGAAAGTGTTGCTGCTGCTGTACAGAGAGATCACATCTTGAGTAGTGTGTACAGATTTAGCCTCTTCTATGAAGAAAGGATGTTGTTATATTGGAGGCAGCTCAAAGATGGTTCCCTCAACTGATTCCTGCAATGAAGGTGCTAGCTTATAACGAAAGGATGATCAGTTTGACCCAGTAGCCATTGGAGTTTACAAAAATAAAGGATGATCTTATTTCAACATAGATGACAGAAGGAGTCAACAAGTGAAGTGAATTACACAGATAATGGAGGAATCCATTCCGTTCTCTAGCCTGTTACACAGGAACAACAGAAGGATATTCAGGCCTTCAAACCTGTTACATCAAAGCAGGATGAGGCTATTCAGTCCCTGGAACCTGATACATATTTACAGAAGGAGGCCAATCAGCCACTCGAGCCTATAACAGTAGGCCATGCTGCACCAGTATCCTGTTAAACAGCAACAGGATCAGCCCATTCAGCCTCCTCAAGTCTGTAACATAGGAACTGGAAGAGGTCACACAGTGACTGGAGATTTGTTACACTGAGATAACAGGAGGCCATTCAGACCCAACGAGCCTATTACAAGGGAATTGGATAAGGATAAAAACTATCTGAGACTTCTTTCATGAGAAAGGAAAAGGTAATTTCGACACGTGTCTGTTGTATGGGAACAAGAGAAGACCAATCACTCCCACCATCCCATCTCCGGTATACATGAGGAGACCATTCAGTGTTTCCACCTGTTATGGAGAAATATGAGAAGACCCATCAGCTCCTCAAAATGTTACTCAGCAACAGTAAGATTCCATAATCTCGAAATCCTCTAAAGCATCAACAGGAGGAGGTCATTCTGGCCTTGGAGATGACAACATGTGAACACCAGAAAGACGTCAGCCCATCGATTTTGTACACCAGCAGGATGATGAGTCCATTCAGCTACACATACCACTTATTGGAGCACATCTCTTAAAAACGTGTGCCCATTAAATAGGAATTGAAAGAAAACGTGAAGGTTTTCGAAAGGGAAGAACTTATAATAATGGGATACATTCGGGACTAAAGTGTAACAATAAACTATTGTAATTTAAGGCAAATTGTTAGAGTCCATTGTTCAGGACATTTTCAAAGTTAAACCACAATCCATCAGAGTCAACATGGTTTTACGAAGGCTAAATCGTGTTTGAATTGTTTGCTTGAGTTATTTGAAGATGTCACTAACAAGGTGGATCGTGGGAATCCTGGAGATGGAACATATCTAGTCTTCCTGAAGGCATCGGATATGTCACTTCTCCAAAGAGTAAATGGTAAGATCAGACAACATGGGTTTCGGAGTAAGTTATTAGCTTGGATGGAGGGTTGGTTAACCAACAAAATGGAGTCAGATGGAATAAATGTGTCATTTTATTTTGGCAGATGCAATTTGTGGGGTGCCATTGATTTCAGTACTCATGCCTCAACCATTTGCAATTGATGTTATTACTGTACTCGGTTGATGAGATACAAAATGCGATGCCACGTTTTCAGATGACACTAGCATTGGTGGGAAATTACTTCGGAATGATAATGCAAGAGATTTTAAAACTGTATGGATAGGTTGGGTGAATGGGCCGACATTTGGCAAGGAAAATTAAAATGAATAAATATGGGGCTATTCAAGTTGGCCAGGATAATAGAAAGACAACTTATTATCTAAATGGAGAGAAAGTTCAAAGTGCTTAGATGCAGAGGGATCTGGGTGTCTGCTCGCATATCACAGAAAACCTGCCTGTGGGTAATGCAAGTAATGAGAAATGCAAGCATAATTTCAGTGTTTATTCATAAAAGGATAGAGTAGAAAGGTAGGGGGTGTTGGTGTAGCTATGCAAGGCATTAATGAGGATGCAACTGGAGTATAGTTTGGGTGTCCTACAGAATGAGGTATTTCCATTGGAGGCAATTCCGAAGAGCTTCATTAGATTGATTCCTTATTTGAAGTGTTTGTCTTATGAAGAGAAATTGAGCAGTTTAGGCCTATACTCTCCAGTTTATAAGAATGAAAGGAGATCTCATTGAGGTCTGTGAAATGCTAAAGGTAATTAAAAGGGTAGATATGGAGTGGATATTTTTTCATGTGGCGCAATCCACAACAAGAGACTAGAGTTTGGAATGGAAAGATGGCAGGAAAGTGGAACAGAGGCCGCGTTGATATCAGCCTCATCGAGGGGTTGGATTCCTCACAGATGCACCTTGTTCTTATTCAACCTTTCGAATGTGTTGCACAGGAATGGGGAAGGAGAGGCTATCATACAGGAAGCAGGCACTCAGGATAAATCAGTCTCAATCAGTTAGACAGGAGGTAACCAGTAGGGTCACAGAGTAGCCAGTATCCTAGGATCCTCTGGGAAGCTAGGGAGGAGATAACGGAGCCATTGGCCTTGATTTTTATGTCGTCGTTGTCTACAGGAATAGTTCCAGAAGACTGAAGGATAGCGAATGTGGTCCCCTTGTTCAAGAAGGGGAGTAGGGACAGACCTAGTAACTATAGGTCAGTGAGTCTCACTTCTGTTGTGGGCAGAGAGAATTGTAAGGGATAGGATTTATGAACATCTGGATAGGAATAATGTGATCAAGGATAGTCAGCATGGTTTTGTGAAGGGCAGGTCGTGCCTCACAAACCTTATTGAGTTCTTTGAGAAAGTGACTAAGGAAGTGGACGAGGGAAAAGCAGTAGATGTGGTGTATATGGATTTTAGCAAGGTGTTCGATAAGGTACCCCATGGTAGGCTACTGCAAAAATTACGGAGGTAATTTTACGGAGTGCATTAGAGGTTTAGATTAGGAATTGGCTGGCTGGAAGGAGACAGAGGGTATTAGTTGATGGTAAAGGTTCATATTGGAGTGCAGTTACTAGTGGTGTTCCACAAGGATCTGTTTTGGGACCATTGCTGTTTGTCATTTTTATAAATGACCTGGAGGAGGGGCTTGAAGGCTGGGTGAGCAAGTTTGTGGATGATACGAAAGTCGGTGGAGTAGTGGACAGCGAAGAAGGATGTGGCAGTTTACAGCGGGATATAGATAAGTTGCAGAGCTGGGCAGAAAGGTGGCAAATGGAGTTCAATGTAGCTCAGTGTGAAGTCATTCACTTTGGTAGGAGTAACAAGAAGATGGATTACTGGGCTAATGGGAGGCTACTTGGTAGTGTGGATGAGCAGAGGGATCTTGGTGTCCATGTACACAGATCTCTGAAAGTTGCCACCCAGGTAAATAGTGCTGTGAAGAAGGCATATGGCGTACTGGGCTTTATTGGTAGAGGAATTGAGTTCCGGAGTCCTGAGGTCATGTTGCAGTTGTATAAGACTCTGATGCGGCCTTACCTGGAGTATTGTGTACAGTTTTGGTCGCTATACTATAGGAAGGATGTGAAGGCACTGGAACGGGTGCAGAGGAGGTTTACCAGGATGTTGCCTAGCATGGTAGGAAGATCGTATGAGGAAAGGCTGAGGCACTTGGGGCTGTTTTCATTGGAGAAAAGATGGTTTAGGGGAGATTTGATAGAGGTGTACAACATGATTAGGGGTTTAGATAGGGTTGACAGTGAGAACCTTTTTCCGCGAATGAGTCCGCTGTTTCTAGGGGACACAGCTTTAAATTAAGGGGAGGTTGGTATAGGACAGATGTTAGGGGTAGATTCTTTACTCAGCGGGTTGTGAGTTCATGGAATGCCCTGCCAGTATCAGTGGTGGACTCTCCCTCTTTATGGTCATTTAAACGGGCATTGGACAAGCATATGGAGGTTATTGGGCTAGTGTAGGTTAGGTAGGCTTTGGTCGGCGCAACATCGAGGGCCTGTATTTTTCTATGTATGTTCTATGTTCTCTGTTCTACTTGGTTCTTAACTATTTACAGTCTATATTAATAATCAGGAGGATGGAACAGATATACAGATGCTGAGTTTGGTGATGTCGCTGTGGTAAGCAAGAGAGTAAATTATCACGAGAGGGTGGAGAGTCTGCAAATAGATTCAGAGAGGTAAAGGCAATAGATAATAGTTTGGCAGGTGAATTTTAACATGATATAATCTGTCATTTAATTTTCCAGGAATAACGGAAAGCAATATGTTACTGAAATGGAGAGGGATTTTAGGACTTATTGATACTGTGTACTCGGGGGGGGGGGGGGGGGGGGCTCACTCAGACCCGTTCAGACATGGGAGGTTTTGCTCCATCCCTGCTCCCAAACACTCCAAGTGATCCAATTGCTCTCCGTACACATGGAATACTTTAATGTGGCTGATTAGTGGTGGGGATGGTGTTTTGAAATGTGCATCAAGAGGACGGCCTTTATCCAAGATATATTCATTCCTTTCTACGTGGAGACCCAATGACGATGGGACTG
This sequence comes from Chiloscyllium punctatum, assembly GCF_047496795.1. Lineage (NCBI taxonomy): Eukaryota > Metazoa > Chordata > Chondrichthyes > Orectolobiformes > Hemiscylliidae > Chiloscyllium > Chiloscyllium punctatum. Next base: position 6,088,778 of record NC_092791.1, on the reverse strand, counting down.
GCTGACTGCTTCTGAATGAAGAGACCATGACTGCTGCCAGGACAGTGGGTATTCGCCAACATGATGTACTGTGCATGGGTACATTGTAACATTAATAGAGAGAGAGAGAGCTCCTTCAGTTCCTCTACCTCTCTCCATTGACATGGATATTCTGCAGATGCCATGCACACCATCGGGAATACCACTATAATGAATACACCCGGCAGCTCCGTGCTGTGGGAGAAACAATGTATTTACCTCATCCACCATATATACCTTCCATCACCGAATGGTGACATCAATGTTGAGATACTGGGAAATGATGGATATGTCACCTAGTTCTGCCTAGAAAGTTCTGGATTATCGAAGCTGAATGAAACAGTGACCCTCATAGTCACTGGCAGCACCATCCTCCCCCTGGTGTGATGCTGCAGGTCGTGTTGAAGGAGGTGACACCGCTCTGTGACCAGTTCCTTGTTCAGTCAGGGTCCCCTCACACTCTGCTACTGGGTTAAGTGTAGCTTGGGAAGCTGTTCATGGAATACTTGGGGTGGATACAGCAGATCCTTTTCCCCACACACACTCACTCCGTGTTTACAGAGCTTCCGCTCTCTGCAGACTCTACTCCATTTGTTGTTCATGTTGCAGGCTCAGATGCTGTAACTACAGTCCCCATGCTCCATCCAGAGTTGGGGTACCAAATCCTCAGGTTTCCTGAATGTCTGAGGCAGCTCACAGCACAACCTCCAGCAAACCATCCCCAGCCCCTCCACTAACGTTTCAATTACAGGAGTCAGTCAGAAACCCCTCTGCTACAAGTGTTGTGGACCAGACCAGATCCCCGCAAAATGTTTTAAGAAGGCCGCTTAGACCCAAACCTATTCTTATTTTAAACATAGATGTGAAGTGTGCGTTCCAGATATGTTGTGAATGGTCAAATCACTCGACGTTAAGCAAAATATAATCTATTCAAATGTTTTGTTTAAAATCCAATCGAAGAAAAGAACATTTTGGGACAGCTTATATGTTGGAACACTTACACAAACAATAGATCCTGTACCTTCTTGGTATAGACTGCTTGGCACAAAGATATATTCAAATACAGATTCTTCCATGCAATTTTCTGATCCAGGAGGAAACAACATGAACAGAGATCTCAGAGAGAAAAGCAACTGTGGATCATGTATTGATACTTCCAACCCTTCGAGGATCCCCAACAGCTTCTGAATGCTGCAGATAAAAGCAAAACGAAAAAAACCTGGTCTGAGAGAGCTGGCAACTGCCCTTCGATTGTTAACACCATTTAATAAAATTTAAAAGCCTCCTCAGTTATTTACTTAAACTCTGTTCAGACAGCAGTTCTTCACCTCTGCCTTTATAACCTCCCTTCAAAAACAACCTAAGAGAACATAACCTCTTTACAGTAATAGTAAACTCACAACTCACCTTTAATAAAATGATCCATCAATATACAAAAATTGATTAATTTTAGACCTGCTAATCGTCCTCTATTAGCAGACTGAAATGCATATACTTTACATTGACTCTGAGCATACAAATGTTCACAACTAGTTTCGATTTCAGTCATTTTACTCCTGCCAAAGAATGCCTTTGTCTTTCTTCATCCAAGTCTCCACAACATGTCAAATCTTAGGTTTCTCGACCTATCAACGGTATAATTTCAAATTGAATAGCAGCAATAATAAGCTCAATCGAAACAGACTGGTATTCGTCGCCCTAAACTTCTTCAATAACTTTAAGGGGTCGTGATCAGTGATAAAGATTTGTCTCAGGTATGTTATTGGCAATCGAAATGCTGAAATGTTGTAACGCCAAAACCAGGCTCAAGGCCTCCTTCCCCATTGGAGAATAAATCTGTTGATGTTTCCACTGGACACTCTGACCACACGTTACATAATGGAGCACTTCTCATCTCTCCAATAGTCCTTCTGAATGACATAGCTCCTCATGTCTCAGCACAAAAGAATTACATCCTTCCTTACCTCTTAATGCTGTAACCTCTTTACCTGCTACTCCTGGCCGATGCCAATAAACCTTACTCTCATAGGGATATGTTTTAAGAAGATCTCGCACATTCTTCTCAATCTCTCACAGAAACCAGCCTTTGATTTCTGAACCAAATCATTATCATCAGCCATTTCAGCTTCGAATCTTGCCATTTTAACTCTCTGCTATTCCACACGAGTTCTCATGACTCCAGGAAGTGAATTGTTGAACTTCTCCAAAACAAGAATCTCTCTAACAGTGCTATAGCTTTTTCTGTTTTTAATGCCCTTCCCCACTTTTCAAAATTACTTTGTTAGATTCTTTCAAACTCAATGTGCGTTTAACCAGGGACACTATTTTAGATTCCTGAAACACTGTCGGCTTCTGGTACAAGCTCATATGCACTTCAGATGGCTTTCTTCACCTCCTCTGAGAGGGATGCACATACCTATCAGCTTTGTTTGAATCAACTAAATCCACATGGTCACTAGGCACTGCATTTGTTTAGCCACTTTCTCAAATGAAATTAAAAAAGGCTCCTCCATTCTTCTCATCAAATTTAGATAATGCCTGGGTTTATTTAAACAGATATCCATCAGGCCTTTGGCTACTATGGGGTTGCTCATCCTCACTATCGTCCTCATCCAGTTTACCGTCTACCTTCTCTCGACCTTATATGTCAACTTTCCTCTCTAATTACCAACTTTTGAAGCTGAAACTCTCTGCTTTTCTTCTCTCTTTTTCTTTCTTTCTTCTTCATTTCCTTTTCTTTTATTTCTACTTTTCATCATAATTCAAACAGTTTCAATTCCTTCTCATGTTCAAGCCACCTCATTTGAAATTGAATTCTAGCCATTTCCGAAAACTCTGATGGCGTTTCCACCAAATGTAATTGCCAATCTCAAGCTGTAATTATCTCTCATTTTTACACAGACAAACACAACCCCAACACCAGCTTGTCTGCCAATTCCTACAGCTTTGCCTTCATTACCTTTTGTAAAACCCCCAACTTCATTTCTTCCACACCCAGAGAACTCTTAGTGACTGAAAGAATCTTTATACACAAAACACTGTTTACACCAACCAAATTCAACATCCGGAATGAAAGACACGAACAACTACCATACGTGAACTTTGAACGCAATACTCTCTCGGTGCATATTTTCCAGTGTCTGCATGAGCTTATTCTGGATGCTCTGGTTTCCTCCCACAATCCAAAGATGTGCATGTCAGGTGATTTGGTCATGGTTAGTTGTTCAAAGTTTTCAGGGATGTGTGGGTTAGGTGCCTTAGTCGGGGTAAATTTTAAATAATAGGGTAGATGAATGGGTCTGGGTAGGTTACTTCTCGGAGGGTCGGTGTGGATTTGTTGAGTCGCGTGGCTTGTTTGCACACTGTCGGGATTGTAATTCTAAATCAGTTTGGTATTATCGATTTAGAACCAGACAAGAGACCCCAGTTTGTTATAGACCAACCAGACTGACTCAAACTATTTTAAGAAGGCAGCTTGGATGCCAACCTTTCCTTATTTTAAAGGTAGATGTGAAGTGGGAGTTCCAGATGTGATGCTACTAGTCAAACCACTCACCATTAAGCAAAACACAACATACTTAAAGACTCTAATGAAAATCCATACAAAATGAAGGGGAATTTAGAATTATTTAACTATTGGAAACCATAGCCGAATAATGGATACAGTACCTTCTACAAATGAACTGTTCCAATATACCAACATCGCATAAACACATCTCTTGGAAACATGGAACATTCAGACATACATTCTTGCATACAGTTCTCCAATTCAGGAGGAAACAGCATGATGTCAGGTTTCAGAGAGAATAGCAGCTGGGGATAAGTTACTAGGCCGTTGTTACTGCTATTTATTATCAACCCTAAAAGTGTCATAAGTCATTTACTTGAACCGTTTTCAGTCGGCAGTTTGGCCTTTAAGATCTCTTATTTAAAGAAAGGAGAAAATAATCTTTTTTTTAAAACTGACAGCATTGTCACACACTTTAGATCCCTGGCCCTTTACTTGAGGGACTTCCTCGATCGGAAGATCACCTGAGAGGGACAAATACAGGTACAGACCAAGTTACAAGGATGTGTCTCAATAACGTCTGAAACACCCCTCACCGTGGACCATCACATGGGACATACCAGGACGTGAAAAACAGCCTGACACACACCATTTCCCTGTTTCTGAGCTTCGAGTGTAAGCACTCGATACACTAGAGAGCCATAAACAAAGGCCAGGGAAAGAAATAGAGGGACAGAAAGATTCACATTAAAGACAGAAAGAGACAGTTAATTAACTGAAAAGATGTTGTGGAAATATGGGGAAAAAGACAGGGCAGTGGGACTAACTGGAGAAGTGAGGATCTTCGAGAGTAAACTTAAAAGAATGAGAACATTGAATAAAGGCATTGTCAGATCAGCTGGAATGGTTTGTTACTTCAAGTTCTGAATCTGCTTCACAGAACACCACAAACAACATAAACTGGGACAAGATGACAGCCCAGCATGGAGAGCTGTGCAGACCATGCTGGTGTGTTGCTCAGTAAACTGCACTATCTGCCCAACAGAGAGAGTATTGCAAACTTTACTGTCATATGGTAACTATACTCGCATCAAATTACTGCAATGTCTACAATGAGAAAGTTTGCTGTGTGTGTGTTCATCAGAGACTGAGAGAGTGTGTGTGTGTGCGGGATTGGTGTGGTTGAATGCGAAACTCATTGTTTGAGAAGGAACGCACATGGAGGAAACTATTTTAAATAAGAACAACTAGCAGGCATTTTATTATTCAACAGAGAGAGAACGAGAGACGTTTCATGGACAGATGAGGTAAAGTGTTTGAGAATGTTAAAATAAAGTCATTGTCAGACACAATAGCAATATACATCCGCGTGCACATGAATGAAAGATGGATGGGAGTTTGGTGTGAGTTCGAATCAGATTTGCTTCGGCAGGTTTGAAGCCGGGAGCGTCAGCAGCAGATTATTGGCTTTGTTAAGACTGTATTTCATAGTTCAAGGTTCAAACAGCAGCTGGACTAAACCAGTGAGATATATTCTGGGGTGGTGAGCATTTCAAGTTAGAAATGGTCAGGGTATGGTTTCATGAATCAGCTCATGGTCAAAGGGATCTCCCACAGTTGTGACTTGTCTGCTTCAGTCGCAGATATTGGCCAGGGATGGGATGGAAACAGTGGCAGGAAGTGGAGTTTGTAACCAGAACAGTAGAGAGTGACCTCCCTGCTCTTAATATTTAAATAACAAAGGCAATGATACAGTAAATTGTAGGTCTCCACTGGAACAGAGTAGGTCAACATAGACAGTAACACTTCCAGCTCAGAGAGGGAGACAGTCATTGAACACATGCATTGATGTAGTTAGTAGTGGTCTGTAGAGTAAATATCTGGAATGAGCGTTTCAACAGTAAAATAATAGTGGCAAGAAGTGTAGACGATATAAAAGAACAGTAATACAGTCATAATCGGTTTTTAGAACAAAAAAATCTGGACGTTGACACTTACCAGGAACACCAATGATAGCCAGGAAAGGATAATAAAAATATTGAATAATGAGAAGAGCAAAATAGATCCGCCATGATAATGACAACCAATAAAATGCAGAAAGACGCCAAACATAAATGTATAAACTCCTGTCTATTGTTGGAACATGCCAGTCTAATGTTCCCAGATTCTGATCCATTGTTGGAACATTCCAGTCTAATGTTCTCAGATACTGATCTCTCCTTCCCCTCTCTCTGGGTCTGCTGTTCCCTGTCAGTGCTGTCGGTGATGCTCCTGCTCATGTAATGGGATACCACATTGAACGGCGCCCATTTATCATTAAAAGATGGAAACCCTCCACTGGGATAATGAGAATCCATGGATATTGGCATTAAGCACAGTCACTGAACAAACACTGGGAAAATTAGCAAAGGCTACAACAACGGATGAATGGGCATTGCAAAACAATCAACAGACAGGAGGGTTCCCTCCCAGTTGGGGAACACTTCAGTGTTCCAGGATATTCAACCTCGGGCTTTCAGGTGACCATCCTTCAAGGCAGATTTCAGGACAGGCAGCAGCGAAAAGTGGCCGAGCAGAAGCTGATTACAAATTTTGGTTCCCATAGGGAGGGCCTCAACTGGGGCCTTGAGTGCATGTCACATTGCAGGTGATCACCATTGCACTATACACAAATACACACACACACACACACACACATACACACACAGACACACACACACACACAGACACACACACATACATACGGACACATATGTACACAGACACGTACACTGACACACACACACCCTTACAGACACACACACTCTCACAGGCATCCGCTCAGAGACTTAGACCACTTTACACTCATGCATACACATATACACTCTCTCTCACTGATACTCAAGCCCCCCACCCCAGACACACACACACACACTCCCACGCTTACACATGCACCCCCTCACAGACTTAAGACACTCTACATCACTACACACACATGTACACTCCATCTCACACCGACAACCCCCATCTAAGACAAACACACACATACAAACAGACAAAGACCCACATGCACACATATATTTTGTGGGGCGAATTTGTTCTTGCAGAGTTACATTGTACTTTGCTCAAAAACTGCATGCATTCATGTAGAACTCTGAGCTCAAAAACTACATGAATTCATGTAAAACTCTGTTATCTCACTTTTCAGATTAGAATCAATCTAAACATTATGGTATAGACAGAGAACACAGGGGCTAACACCTTCAAAATATTGTCTAACTAACACTCGTTGTTACTGCTAACCTGAGAATGCAACTTTAAAAGAAAAAGGTTTTTTAATTTACGCATGAAAGAAATGAAACTATCATGATATTCGAACAGATGAAAGACTCAACAATCAAGGTATTTTTCAATGGATAATTTCAGTTACATCACACTGTAAATTTTTGCGATAAATTCTGTGCCTTAGAAGTATGTCCTCCACTATCACCTGATGAAGGAGCAACGCTCTGAAAGCTAGTGTACTTCCAATTAAACCTGTTGGACGATAACCTGGTGTTGTGCGATTTTTAACTGTGTACACCCAAAGCCAACACCGGCATCTCCAAATCATGACTGAACAAACAGGCTCAGTTAACCAGTTCCACACATCATTTTATATCACTATAAAAGGGAACATTTACCGGGTTTGGATGGAATGGATGAGGGTTGCTGAGGGATGGACCAAAAATTTTTAAATCTTTTGAATCTTTTTTAAAACTTGTATATGAGAGGATTAAAAGGCACTGCAGTGTTCTATATATGTTCCACTCTGTTTATGAAAGGAGGCAATTATAAAATAACAGATTGGCTGCATACAAAATAGTCAGGTGGGCAAGTTTCTAGATAACTTAACCCAAAGTATAATACTGGTTGACCAGTGTGAGGTTCCTCCTGATTTAAGTGCCCTGTTATCAAATCCTTTCATAACCTTGCGACAGAGCATTGAGATTGCTGCTGAGCAACAGGCCGAAGCAATTCTGTCCCTATGGGCCTCTTACAAAGGGATACGAGAAGGCCATTCAGCCCATATTAGTCTGTTGCTACTTGAAAAGGTGGAAATATAAAATATTGGCACATTTTGCCAACAGAATCATTCAAAACGAAGAGATATGTCGCTGCTGCTGTATGAGGTGTTACTGAGAGGGCACCTGGAGTACATTGTATTGTTTGTGTTTCTGTATCTGAGAAGGTATGGACCTTAATCAGATACAGATTAACGGCTGCTCGTAATCCACGGGTTGCTGTGGCATTCAATATGTCGGGTCTGTTACACAAGGACAGGAGGTGGCCGTTCAGCCTTTCCAGTCTATTACAGAGGGACAGGAGGAGCCGATTCAGCCTCTCGAGCCTGTTACGGAGGGGCAGGAAGTGTTTCTGTTACACATAAATATTAGTTTTAAATTAGTTTTGGAATAGGAAAGACCTGATGTAAACATTAAAGTTCTAACTTTTAACAAGGCCAATTTTGAAAGTGTTAGGCGAGCCCTGTGAAAGGCTGATTGGAATACCCTATTCACAGGTAAAGGGATGGTTGGAAAATGCAAGGCCATCAAAACTTGGTTTCAGAGACTCCAGAGACAAAGTGTTCCTATTAGTGAGATGGGCAAGCTGGTGGGTGCAGGGAGTGCTGGATGGCTAGTTATATTGATGGTCTGGTCAAGGTAAGGAAGGAGGCATATGTCAGGTAAACAGAGCTGAGATTAAGTGAATCCAGAGAGGAGTATAAGGGCAGCAAGTGTACAGTCAATGGCGAAATCAGGCCAGAAAAATGTGGACAAGGGATGGCTTTAGAAATACGGTTAACGAGGTGTTGAAGAAATTATACAAATCCTTTAATGGCAAAAGATTAACTTGGGAGAGAACAGGGCCCGTTAAAGATAAGTAAGACTATCTATGTGTAGAATCACACGAAACAAAAATTTCTCCTCAGTATTTAATGAGGAGGAGGTTACAAGAGCGAGAGAATGAATAAATATATAGTGATACATTGAAAAGTGTCTATATTACAAGGAGGTGTTTGACATTTTAAAACACATAATGGTGAACAAATCCTTGGGACCTGATCAGTTATATCTCAAATGTTTGTGGGAAGCCAGAAAGGAGATTGGTCAGCATTTTGATGATGTATATGTATCACTGATTTCCATAGGTGAGGTGTCAAAAGACTGGAGGGCAGCTAACATAGTGCGATTATTTAAGAATGTAAGGGAAAAAAAAACAGGTACCTATAGATCAGTGAGCCTGACGTCAATGGTGACTAAATTGTTGGAGGGGAATTTTATGGGAAAGGATGTGTATACATTTGAAAAGACAAGGACTGAAGAGGGCTTTGTACATTGAAGATCACGTCTCACGGACTCGGTGTAATCTTTTGACGAAGTGATGAAGATGATTGATGAAGGCAGGAGAGTGAATGTTGTCTTTATGGAATTCAGTAAGAAAAGCTAAATGTTCTACATGGTAGACAGGTTAGCAAGGTTAGACTGCCTGGGATCCAGGGGCGCTCGTCATTTAGATCCAAAATGTTCTTGAATATTGGAGACAGGGCGTGACAGTGGACATTTGTTCATTAAACTTGGAGACCTGTGACCAGTGGCGTGCCGCAAAGATCAATAGTGGTCCACTGCCATTTTGTCACTGATACAAATCATTTACATTTGAGTATATGAAGTATGGTCAGTAAGGTTGTAGAGAATTACAAATTTCGTCGACCGTGAAGAATGATCTCTCAGACAATAATGGGACCTTGTTTAGGTGAAACGAGGAGTGGCAGATAGAGCATATTTTAGTTTCACGTGAGGTGTTGCATTTTGGCAAGACAAATCAAGGCAAGACATGATAGAACTCCATAGAAAGTATTGAATCCCTACAGTTAGGAAGCAGGCTTTTCGGCCCATGGAGGCCACACCGAACCTCTAAACATTATCACACTGGACAAATCCCTACCCTATCCCTCTGAGCTTGCATTTCCCATGGCTAATCCACCTCCCCTACACAACCCTGGGTACAGTGCGCAATTTAGCATGGCCAATCTACCCTTATCTGTATATCCTTATGCTGTCGGAGTAAAACATAACACCCGGAGGAAACTCACACAGACACGGGGAGAATGTACAAACTCCACACAGCCAGTCATTCAAGGATGGAATTAAACCCAGGTCACTGCCCTGTGAGGCAGCAAAGCGAGCCTCGTGGTGCAGGTTCTCTGTTCCTTGACAGTGCCGTCACAGGTAGAGAGCACAGTGATGAAGGCATTTGGTGATCTTCCCTTTATTGGTGTGTGCTTTGAATCGAAGCATTTGCATGACATGTTAAATCTGTACAGGACATTGATTTGGCCACTTTTGTAATATTGCCTTTAATCCTGATCTCCCTGCTGTCAGAAAGGCGTTGTCGAACTTGAAAGGGTGCAGAAGAGATTTAAAAGAATGTTGCAGGTGTTGGAGGGTTAGAGTTACAGGGAGAGTTTGAATAGGATGGGGCTATTTTCAAGTGTTGAGGCTGAGGAGGGACCTTAAAGGGGTTTATAAAATCATGAGAGGCGTAGATAAGGTAAACAGTCAATGTCTTTTCCCAGGATAGAGGAGTCCAAAATTAGAAGACAAAAGTTTAAGGTGAGAGGAGAAAGATTTAAAAAGAGACATGAGGGACAACATTTTCACACAGAGATTTCTGTGTGTATGGATTGAACGGACAAAAGAGGTGGTGGAGGCAGGGACAGTTACACCATTTAAAAGGCATTTGGATGGATACATGCATGGGAAGTGTTTAGAGGGAGATGGGCCAAGTGCTGGCAAGGGGGACGAGATTACTTTAAGATATTTGGCGGTATGGATGACCAGACCGAACGATCTTTTTCCGTGCTGTACATCTCTGAGAGTATATTGACTCTTCAGTGGAAAACACAGGAACAGGAGGAGGCTATTCAGCATCTGATTTCTGCCAGTCGGCTTGTTTGTTCAATTACTGAGAGTCAAATACAAAAATACATCATTCAGATTTTGATGGTGCTTTACAGAAACAGGAGAAAGACCTTTAGTCAAGAAAAGCTGAAAAGAATGTGAAGAGGCCATTCAGTCCCTCACCTCCATTCCACAGGAGCAGCAGGTGAGCACAGAGCTATTGGAGCCTGTTACTCAGGAGCAGGAAAAGGACATGTATTTTCACAAACTTGGGATCAGGAGGCAGTCACTTAACTGCTCAAAACTGGGACACAGGGAAATCTGGAGGCTACTGAGCCCCGAGGATCCTGTTACGCAGGAACAGGAAGAGGTGACTCACTTCCCACCAGTATGGGACACTGGGAGAGAAGGGGAGTTTGCTTGGAACAAACAGAAATATATGAATAAATTGCATCAGTGGTCCATTCAATCCTGCCCCACCATTCACTGACCACGGCTGATCTGATGGTGATTCCCTCATTCCATTTTACGGAGACTGTCCTCTCTGCAGCCTCTGCTCCATTTGTTGGTCATGTTGCCGACTCAGATGCTGTAACAACAGTCACCATGACCTATCCAGAGGGATGGGTCTTACCGGGTGAGTCAGGATTTGAAGAGTCCAATCAAAAGAATTAAAACACAAAATAAAGACATAGCCAGATGTTTAGTTCTCTCACAGTCGCAATCTAACTCACATAACTCACATATTCAGGATGGAGCACTGTGTAGATCCGGCTAGTGTACAGCTGTATGCAACCCAGCTCTATCCAGAGTGAAACTACATGCAGCCCAATGCTGGATCTATAATCCTGCGCTAAATGTCCAGCATGGGTAGCTGTGCAGTCCGCACTGGTTCATTCATAGATAAACAAGGCTGTTGCATTGTTCGGTAACACTGTGTTAGATCGCAGCCCAGTGTGGGGAAACTTGCAGCCAATTTTGGAACTGATAGGATGTGCAGCTCCCATCCATTTACAGCTCCATATCTCCACTGTGCCTTGACAAGGGATGCTGCGAATGTGAAAATCACTGCGAGGAAGAGATGTAAATGGAAACAATTTAAATACCATTAGTTCTGATTAAGGCGCGTATCACTCTAGTATTTGAAGATAAAATAACTGAGATAATATCCAATGCTTTTTGACAATGATACATAAATGTTGTCATTTTATCTAAGAATAACAGACTAATAAGGGTTCACTTTGTCTGAGAGGGCTCAATGTCTAGCCGTATTGATGCCGAGTCCTCAGCGGTCCAGGCACTAACATAGGATGATAAAAGAGCTTAATTGATTGCTTTAAATCAGGGAGATTTACCCCCCACAATCTGTGGGGCAGTTGCAATTTTGTTAGCTTGATAAAGAATCGCTTATGGTACCAAATAAAAGAGCTAAACTCGCCATTATGTTTCCTAAATATCTGTGTGGGAAACATCAAAGAAAGCATTCGCACGGGTTCGAGGAAATGAGGAACAACATTCATTTTAATAACAGCTATCTGACCGACCCAGGATATTGGAAGTGCCTCCCATCTTTGAAGGTCTTGTTTATTTTTGTCAAACAAATGGACACAGTTCACGTTAAATAAATGATCAAAGACAGATGTAATGAATATACTGAAATAGGGAAACCACCCCCGTGACCATTTAAAACGAAACCAGGATTTGGCCTCAGTATCAGGTATTTCCCTAAGACCTCCCATAGGCATGGCCTCCAACTCTGTAAAATTAATCTTATCGCCCGGAAAGGCAACAAGCGAATCAATGTATTGCATCACATGAACAATCGAAATTGTGGGATTTGACAAAAACATAAGACCCTAATCTGCATATAATGTAATCTTTCGTGACTTCTATCCCACTTCTGGGGCTGATATGTTGGCATCCCGACAGATGGCCTCCGTCAGTGGCTCAATCCCCAACGTAAACAACAATGGTGAAAGTTGTCAACCTTGTCGGCTGCCTGGAGAAATATTAATATTACTGGTTGGCCACACCATTAGTGAGAACTGCAGCCAGAGGATCGCGGTAAAGGATCCTCACCCACTTGATAAAATCTTTGCGTAGACCAAACCATTCTAATGTACAGAAGAGATCCGGCCACTCAACCCAATCAAATGCCTTCTCTCATCTAAAGTGATCAATAATCCCTGGGCAGATTGTTGTTGACACTCTTGGATCATATTGAATAACCTCTTCACATTGTAGGAAGATCTGTGGCCCTTTATAAAGCCTGTTTGTTCCCCTTTGGCAATGAAAGGCAGCAAAGTTTCCAGCCTAAATGCACGAGTCTCAGGCAGGATTTTGAAACCAACATTTAAAAGTGAGATTGGCGTGTAAGAAGCACAATCCTCCAGGGTCTCCTTTCTTCATCATCAGAGAGATATGAGCCTCTCTTAAGGATGGAGGGAGGGGTTCGTAATTGCATCAGTAACGGAACACGTTAAACATCAGCCCTGACAATAGGTTTATAAATTATTTATAATATTCACTAGGAAATCCGTCAGGAACGTGCGCCTTTACATTCTGAAGCTGCTTCACACACTCCTGCGCTGACAATGGTGCATTAAGGCACAACACCTATTCAGGGGTTACTCCTGGAAGACCCAGGTTCTTGAAAAATGACTGCATCTTAATCCATCTATCGTCAAAATGCTCAGTCTGAAGTAATTCGGTGAAAAAGTCTCGGAGAGGAGACATTAATATTTTTGGAATTGAAGGTAAGGATCCCAATACCTTCCCTAATTGAGGTAATGGCTTGAGGGGACGCTCGTTTTCCTGGCAAGATAGAATAAATACCTGCCTGGCTTATCACCATGTTCAAACAGCCTTTGGTTTGCAAAAGTAAGTTCCTTCTTGGCTGTCTGTGTGAGCGTGGAATTCACCGTAGACCGAAGCATTGTGATCCTCTGCAGCTTTGACGCTGAGAGACAATCACAGTATCCGCTCTCGGCTGCCCTCAGCTTTGCCTCAAACCAGCATTCCTGCTCCCCCTTCTGCGACATCATAAGGAATAATTATTCCCTTAGCATAAGCCTTCGCAAATTCCCATAGAGTGGATGAGTTACTGGTTGAATCTGAATTAATGGCGAAGAAAGATCTGAACTCCTTGGAGTTGTCAGCACAGTGATACAATGGTTAGCACTGCTACCTCACAGCGCTGGAAACCTGGGTTCAATTCCTGTGTCAGGTGACTGCCTGTGTGGAGTTTCCGCGTTCTCACTGTGTCTGCGTGGGTTTCCTCCCACAGTCCAAAAATGTGCAGGTTCGGGAAATTGGCTATGCTAAATTGCCTGTAGTGTTAGGTGGAGGGGTAAATGTCAGGGGGTGGGTCGATGTGGGCTTTCTAGGCCGAAGGTCCTGTTTCTACACTGTAAGTAATCTAATCTAACTACTCAATTAACTAACTAGTCTTAAGAATGAAGGGATGCATTCACTCGTGTCTCGACTCTATTATATTGCCCTTAATATTAATCAATAAGTCTTCTGCTTCATGGTCATAAATGGTAATATTCCCAATTGTGCAGGATGCTACCGAATCTAAGATTGTTGCAGGAATGGGGAAGATATCAACAATCGTGTGGCATTTATGCCGGTTAAAGAAGAAAATAAAATCCCGACTTGTGATGTGGATCTGCCACCAGACATCCACCAGCTCTCGTTCTGCACACATATCGACTAATTGCTTACATTATAACGAGGGTATTGGGTCACCTTTGGACATTCTGTCCACCGTGTGATCCATAAGACTTTTGAAAACTTCTACAATAATGTTTCACGATGCAAGATAACTGAATTTGGAAAATGCATCTACCAGGAATTTAAGAGGGTGCGCAGGGATTGGGTGGGGGGGGGGCAATAAACATTCAAAATACTATATTCTTTACTATAGTTCAAGGCTTTGGGTATGAACCTCCCGTGAGTGTCAAATACAATCTGTTCGGTTAAATGGAAGATTCTTTTTATTCGTTATGGCTTCTCCCCTTCTCGTAATATTAAAAGACGAGAAATAAACCCGATCAAACCCGACCTGCTGTAATGTCAAATGTTCCTTGTCATCAAGGTGCATCTCCTGCAATAGGACAACATCCACCCTCTCTGTTGAAGACTAGAAAGTAAAGTTTCCTCTTGACTGGCCAATGGCTCATCTTAATGCTCCAGGTAGACCATTTAAGCACATCCTTACCCAGAACACACTGTAGCAACATTTGAACTCGAGAGAGGAAGAACTCGAATTACTGATCATTAATAAACAAAGTCTCATCGAGCTTAAAAACTACACAAACTAAAAATACTACAACTGCCAACTCTCAAAACTTTGAAAAACTAAGCATTTTAAGTAAATGGCTGGGATGGAGTGGGTTAGGGAAGCACTTTGCCCGTACTGTGATGCAGAGCCCAACAAAGCAGACCTTCCAGATCACCACCATCTTGGATTTCCCCTTAATATTTTATCGATATTATCATTTCATTTTGCTTTTTATTCCTGGACGTGCTGGAGCCGTGTGTTTTTTTTTACCACTGTCAGCATTTTCCCAACACTGCACATTCCTGCCATTCCCTGATAATCCTTGACTCCGTTATTCGTTGTGAACCTTCTGTCTGTGCCTCAAACATATTCAATATCTCTGCCTCCAATGCTCTGCAGGGAAGAGAGTTCCAAATACTCTCACCACTGAGAAAACTAAAATTAACTTCATCTGTGTGAGAGATTAGTTTTGTCTCCTTACCTGAGAAAGGATATAATTAAATTGAAAGCAGTTCGGAGATGTTTCACTACATGCATTCCAGGGATGAGGGTCTTATATTATGAAGGCTTTAACAGGTTACTCTTGGAATGAGAGGTAATCTTATTGAAACATACAAAAGCTAGAGGAGAGTGATCAGATAGATACCCACTGGGTGTTTGTATCGTCCAAACTTCTTGTTGCTTTTATAGAATCTCTACAGTGTGGAGGCAGGACATTCCGTCCATCAAGTCCACATTGACCCTTCGGAACAGTATCCCCCCGCCCCGGACCTGCCCCCCTACTCTATCCATGTAACGCTGCATTTCCCATCATTGACCTATCTAACCTACACATCCCTGGGCACTATGGACAATTTAGCATGGACAATCCACTCTAAGGTGCATATCTTTTGACTATGGGAGGAAACTAGAACACTGGGAGGAAACCCACACAGACATGGAGAGAATGTTGAAAACCCACATCGAGAGTTGCCCGAGGTTGGAATTGAACGCAGTTCCTTGCTGATGGGAGGGAGCAGTGCTAACCACAGATCCACCATGTGCATCCGTTAGTTTTATTAGTTACTTGTGGCTAACTAAAGAAATCTGCCTGACTTTTTCCTGTCACTGAATCTGACTCAGTCTGAGAACTTCATCATCGGCCATATCACCAACCTGGTTACATTTAAAATTTGGTGTCAGCAGTGGAAGAATGGGACGAGAAAAGGAAACAGTGCTCCCCTACAACTTCCGTCAGAGCAAGAATTAGGAGAAATTCACAAAGTGGAATTTCAGTCAAATGGGAATTCTCTTTCCCAGAAGTTTGCGGTGGCTGGACCTTGATATTACAACGAAGCTGGCTTTGTCTGATTTTCCATGGACAGGTGAATCAGGGATAATGGTGCATGGAAAGAAAAGTGCAGCTGGGATCACTATGAGATGAGCCATGACCTTAGTTAGTGGTTGAGTAGTGTGAAAGGGCCGAATGGCCCAATATTGTCCCTCAATCCTGTGTTCTGATGTTCCATTCAGCCCTCAGACATGCTAAACAGGGGCAGATCGAGGCCACTCAGATGGTTAGGTGTAGTTTTGGAAATAGACAATAGACAATAGACAATAGGTGCAGGAGTAGGCCATTCTAGCCCTTTGAGCCTGCACCGCCATTCAACATGATCATGGCTGATCATTCCTCATCAGTGTCCTGTTCCTGCCTTATCTCCATAACCTTTGATTCCACTATATTTAAGAGCTCTATCCAACTCTTTCTTAAATGAATCCAGAGACTAGGCCTCCACTCCCCGCTTGGGCAGAGCATTCCACATAGCCACCACTCTCTGGGTGAAGAAGTTTCTCCTCATCTCTGTGCTAAATGGACTACCCCGTATTTTTAAGCTGTGTCCTCTGGTTTGGCACTCACCCATCAGCGGAATCATGTTTCCTGCTGCCAGAGTGTCCAATCCTTTCATAATCTTATATGTCTCAATCAGATCCCCTCTCAGTCTTCTAAACTCAAGGGTATACAGGCCCAGTCGCTTCAGTCTTTCAGTGTATGGTAATCCCACCATTCCAGGAATTGACCGCGTGAACCTACGCTGCACTCCCTCAATAGCCAGAATGTCTTTCCTCAAATTTGGAGACCAGAACTGCACACAGTACTCCAGGTGTGGTCTCACCAGGGACCTGCACAGCAGCAGAAGCACCTCTTTGCTTCTATACTCAATTCTTCTTGTTATGAAGGGCAGCATGCTATTAGGTTCTTCACTACCTGCTGTTTCTGTATGCGTGCCTTCATTGACTGGTGTACAAGAACACCCAGATCTCTCTGTACTGCTCCTTTACCTAAACTGATTCCATTGAGGTCGTAATCTTCCTTCCTGTTCTTGTCACCAAAGTGGATAACCATACATTTAACCACATTAAACTGCATCTGCCATGCATCTGCCCACTCACCTAACTTGTCCAGGTCACCCTGTAATCTCCTAACATACTCATCACATTTCACCCTGCCACCCAGCTTGGTATCATCAGCAAATTTCCTAATGTTATTGCTGATATCATCTTCTATATCATTAACATATATTGTTAAAAGCTGCGGTCCCAGCACGGATCTCTGTGGTACCCCACTGGTCACTGCCTGCCATTCCGAAATGGAGCCATTTATCACTACCCTTTGTTTCCTGTCAGCCAACCAATTTTCAATCCAATCTAGTACTTTGCCCCCAATACCATGCGCCCTAACTTTACTCACTAACCTCCTGTGTGGGACTTTATCAAATGCTTTCTGAAAGTCCAGGTACACTACATCTACTGGATCTCCCTCATCCATCTTCAGAGTTACAGCCTCAAAAAATTCAAGAAGATTAGTCAAGCATGATTTCCCCTTCATAAATCCATGCTGACTCTGACCTATCCTGTTACTACTATCCAGATGTGTCATAATTTCATCCTTTATAATAGACTCTAGCATCTTTTCCACCACTGAGGTCAGACTAACTGGTCTATAATTTCCTGCTTTCTCTCTCCCACCTTTCTTAAAAAGTGGTATCACATTAGCCACCCTCCAATCCTCAGGAACCGACCCCGAATCTATCGAACTCTGGAAAATAATCACCAACGCATCCACAGTTTCCCGAGCCACATCCTTCAGTACCCTGGGATGCAGACCATCAGGCCCCGGAGATTTATCAACCTCCAGACCTAACAGTCTCTCCAACACCAAATCCTAGCAAATATAAATTCCCTTAAGTTCAGGTCCTTCAGCCACTGTTACCTCAGGGAGATTGCTTGTGTCTTCCCCAGTGAACACAGATCTGAAGTACCCATTTATTTCCACTGCCATTTCTTTGTTCCCCATAATATATTCCCCTGTTTCTGTCTTCAAGGGTCCAATTTTAGTCCTAACCATTTTTTTTCCTTGCACACACCTAAAAAAAGCTTTTATTATCCTTCTTTATATTATTGGCCAATTTACCTTCATACCTCGTTAATGTACTTGGAAAATCCAGACTGGATCAGAAAGTGACCCCCATCCCTATCCCCCAGTCCCTGTTTCCAGGCTTCCTCTCTCTGTAACTTCTGCTCCAGATGGGGGTCATGTTGCAGACCCAGATACGCTGGGAATACAGCCACATACCCCACCCAGGGTTAAAACAACAAATCCTCTGCTCTCCCTGAATGCAACATTGTACAACACGATTTCCAGCAAAATAACCCGTTACTTTCCGAAAGCATAACATGTGAAATTAATAAATAGGAACAGGAGTAGGTCAATCGACCCCTCAAGCTAACCCTGTCATTTAATAAGAACATGGCTGATCTACCCCAGGCTTCAACTCCACTCTCTTGCCGACTCCTTGTATCCCTCCACACCTCTCTGAGTTAGGGAATTCCAGACATTCATTACCTTTAGAGAGCAGACATTACTCTGCGTCTCAGATTGAAATCGATGTTCCTTATTCGGTATCTATATCCTCGAGTTCGACACTTTGCCCAAGAATGAAAACAATTTCTCAACATCTTCCTTCTCCAAACCCCTTCTGTGTCTTGTCATTTTCAGCAGTATCACTCCTCATTCATTTAAACTCCAATGAATTATCGCCTCACTATTTTAGAGATTCTCAATAACTCAACCCTTTCATTCCAGGAAACCGCCTAATGTAAAAACCGAGTTACTTGCTGCATCAGCATGCTGACTTTATGTTGCATACACTGGAAGACTCCAATCCCTTTGCACTGCTCCTTTTCTGGAAGTCCTCTCCATTAAATAACAGCCTGTCTTTTGGTTCTCAGTGTCATCTATAAACTCGTACATATGTTGCACTCAAATCCCTCCTTCAGGCTGTCAGTATAGATTCTGGATAACTGATGCCATCGGACTCACAGCTGTGGTACTCTATCAGATACACCTTTATCATGAAGTTTCATTAATCCAGACTCTCCGATTTCTATGTGCTCACCAATCATCATCCCATGTTAATACATTATCCATCATCCTACGAGCTTCTGTCTTGTGTAAGAACTTTTATTTTGTAATACCTTGTGGAAAATCTCTGGAAAGCCTGGTCTCTCCCAGATCCCCTTTAGCAAATCCGCTTGTTACATTCTCAGGCATCTCCAGAAATACTTTGCATAATTTTTGCATGACAAATTATTGTTTTCCTTTCACAAACACACATTGACTGTGCGTGAAACCTTTCTAAATGTCCATGCAGTCCAGGATTTCCAAATTAAACTCGTCCCATCTGCTTTCATTTGGCCCATATGCCTCTAACTGTTTCCCATTCATATGTTTGTCCAAATGAGTTTTAAACGTTGTAGCTCTACTGGCATCTACCACTCTTCCTCTGACAGCTTATTCAATAACCACACTACTCTCTGTGTAAAAAAGTTGCCCCTTCGTTCCTTTTAAATCTTTCCTCTTTCTCCTTAAACCTATGCCTTCTATGGCTGAACTCCCCCATGCCGTTGGAAAGATCTTGGCTATTCACCCTATCCATATCATTCATGATTTTAGAAACGTTTACAATGTCACCACTCAACCTCCCACATTCCATCTGATACTAATTTCAAGAACAAGCATTTAAAGATAAGCACTGCAAATTTAAACAATATTGAACATGACAGGTAAACAATACTCAGCCCAAACTTCGTATGGTGAATTGTTTTTCTCCATATTACAATACTAAGGCAGCATGAAACGCTTACTAGTGCCAATGGGAAGTCAAGCACCTGGATTCTTTTGTCTAAAGGGGGCGATGATCTCGACCTTGAAAATGTATTTAAGGCCAGATCTATATAATGTCGCATAGTCAACCTTGTCCCTCTTGGCCTCCCTATGACCTTGTGTGCTTGGGTCTTCTTTATCTTGCACTCAACAGAGAGAACCCCTTTTCCCCTTTCACACCTTAATTTACATACATTTTATATCATCCACTCGTTCAGCAGTGCTAAAAGCCCATTTATCTTTGCCACACCCACTTTTCCCTGTCATCATCCATCCTCCATGACTGACAAGGGTTTAAAAATCCCAGTTTCCAATCCTTTTCAGTTCTGAAGAAGTGTCACAATGGGCTTGAAGTGCTAATGCTTTTTCTCTGTCTCTGAAGATGCTGACAGACCTGGTGAGTTTCTCCAGAAATGAATAGGCACAGAATAATGTTTCACGAAAACAAATAACTGTGGATTCTGGAAATAAAAATACAAATATTGCTGGAGCAACTGGGAGCTTTGTAAAGGGTCACTGGACCTGAAAGTTTCGCTCTGCATTCACTCCAGAATATACTGCAACATTTTCAGTATGTTCTTCAGCAACTTCTGTTTTTGGACAATTTCCAAAGAAGGATGTCAAAGATGCTCAAACATCCTGTCCAACATGGAGTGCCATACACTGGGAACTGAACAATAACGCATGGTGCACAAGTTTCTTGACTGAAACTGCATAAGACTGACATCACTGACACTACAGAGCTTTTAATCATGTTCAGGGAGAAAAACAGAGTGAAACATGTTCACTGCAAATGCAGAAGTTGACATTGTGGAAAAGAAACGGTTTAGTTTATTACCTTAAATGGATTGAGTTAAAGTAACAAATTGGAGGCGAGACACCAGGAAGATGCTCTTAGCAGAATGAGAATATGAAAATGGAAGTGTTACCGCATCAGAAACCAGGTTAGTTCACTGAATACAGGGCTGATGCTTAGATTGGAATCACGTGCACCTAAACCTGATGACAACCCATTAAAGCGACCACACTTGACTGGTTACATTCCAAACAGCAGAACTAACTTCTGATGGAGAGGGGGAAATGATCCCAAGATAAAGGATCGGATCTAAGCTCTGTTGTCCTCCTAAATCCAAGCATAAATGTCGGTGGACTATTAAAAAATTTACTGGAGGAGAGGACTCCACAAATATCCTCATCCTAAGTATCGGAACAACTCTGTATATCAGTGAAAAAAGATGTGGTGTCTGCACTACCCTCAGCCAGAGGTGTTGAGTGGATGATCCAACTCACACTCATCATGATGCTCACAGAATCACAGATGCCAATTTTCAACCAATTCGATTTGCTGCACGTGACATGAAGAAACAGCTGAACACAATAGATACGCAAAGGCAATGAGCCCTGACACCATTCCTGCAATAGGACTGAAGACTTGTTCTGCACAACAAGCCGTGTCCCTGGGGAAACTGTTTCATTCCAGCTCCAACTCTGACATCTCCCTGGCAATGTGGAAAATTACTCAACTATGTCCACTCCCGGAAGAGGAGAATAATTACAATCTGACCAATTGCCACCTCGAACTCCCATCACAACAGTCAAATTGGTGGGATTATTTTGACAGAGTTGTCAAGTAACACCGAAATAATCAGGTCAGTGTGGTTTCCGATAGGTCCCCATGTGGAGATGATGTTGTTGTAGAAATATCATTGGATTACTAATCCAGACCAGGCTAATGCTCTGGCAGCTTGTGGAAGTTAAAAATAATTAATAAAATATTGAGACCTAAAATCTGATGTCAGTAACACTGATCTTGTGTCAAATGTTGATTGTAAACATCGATCTCCTTCCCCAGTGTACTTTCAGGAAGTGAATCTCCTGTGCCTTCATGATCTGGCCTAAAAGTGACTCCAGACACACAGACATGTGAGAAACTCTTCAATGGTCTCTGAATCTGCCAAGCAAGACACTCTATTGTATCAAACTGCTCTGAGGTCTGAAAGGGTAAAACCGGACAGAACACCTGGCACCAGGTTCGTTATCAAGTGAAAAATAAAACACAGTCATCGACAGTACAATTAATACTACTATTGGTAATTTATTTCCGACATTTTGACAGGACATACATCTGTTTCATCAGATTTAGCAATGCTTAATCCAGCTCCATGTTCAAGTACTACCTTGTTATTGATATGAATTGACTTTATGTCTTTAGCTCCAGGAGTCCGATATGATCACTTCGTATTACTGGGGGATTTTCTGGATCTTCCTCCATGAAGACAGATGCAAAGTAACTGGTTATTTCTCGGCCATTTCCCTGTTCTCCACAAAGACCTCTCCTCTCCCAATTACACATTTCCACGTTTGACCTTGCTTTTATTTTATTTCCTTTGAAATATCGATTGCAGATTGATGCAGTCTTTGTGTTCCTGTTTGTTAGCATGTATGTTCTCTTTTTGATTTCCTTTACAGTTTCATGGCCTTCCATTTTTGGATCGTTAATTTCTGAGAAATCTCAGGTTTTCACAATAGCTGGAATTCTCCTGAAGTCATTTCCTATGATTAACGTATTTTCTAATTTGTTATGTTAACCATCATTGAGTAACTTGCTCACTCTTTGGTGTTTGTACCTGAAATAAATAGATGTATGTTGCAGGCTTTGCAGTATTTCTCAAAACTCCTGGTCCTGACCAGTTATATTCAGGAACACAGCAGGAGGATAGGAGGATAGAGAAGAAAATGCGGGAGCACTGCTTGGCTCTTTTCTATCATCGCTGGCCAACGAATGAGGTCCCGGACGACTGGAGCAAAGTGAATGCTGAGCCTGTGTTCAAGAAATGCTACAAAGATAAAGCTGGGAACTAAAGACCAGTAATCCTAAAATCTAGTGGGTAGGTTACTTTAGAAGATTCGGAGAGATTGGATATACATGCATTTGGAAAGACAGGGTATGGTTCGGAGTAAGATTAGAATGGTGCTGGAAAAGCAAAGCAGGTCAGGCAGCATCCAAGGAACAGGAAAATCGATGTTTCGGGCAAAAGCCCTTCATGAAATTCAGCACAGGAGTTTGTGCAAGGAAGATCATGACTCACAATTTTGTTGGAGTTCTTTGCTGAAGTGACCAGCAACGTTGAGGAGGTCCGGGTGGTATGCGTAGTCTGGATGGATTCCAGTAAGGCCTTCAATAAGGTTCCACATGGTATGCCGCTCTGGAAGGTTAGATCGCATGGAATTGAGGGGGAACTGGCAAATTAGGTGCAACATTGCCTTGATGGTAGGAAGCAGAGATTAATACTGGAAGCATGTTGGTCAGACTGGAGGCCTGTGAATAGTGGAATGCGTCAGGGGTTGATGCTGGGACCACTACATATTACATATATCTATGATTTACATGTGAATGTACTGGCATAATTTGTAACTTTGAAGACGGCACGAAAACAGGCGGTATCATGGAGAGTGAGGAAGGTTATCAGAAATTTCAGAAATTACAGCTGTATCTTGATCAGCTGGAGAAGTGGGCTGAGAAATGGCAAATGGATTTTAATGTAGATCAGTGTAAGTTCTTGCATTTTAGAAAGTCAAATCAAGTTTGGAGTTTCATGGTGAATGGTTGGGTCCTAAGGAGTGTAGTGGAACAGAGGGACCTTGGACTTCAGGTGCATGGTTCTCTGAAAGTTGATTCAGAGGTAGACAGGGCAGTGAGGAAAGCTTTCGGCACACTGGCCTTAATTGGTTTATATCACTGTGTATCGAAATTAGGGAGTTATGTTGCAGTTATGCAGGATGCTGGTGAGGCCATATTGGTAACGTTATGTTCAGTTTTGTTCACTTTTGTTATTAAACTGGAAAGTGTGCAGAAAAATAATTAAAAGGATGCTGCCAAGGTCTCAATGGTTTGAGTTACAGAAAGAGGTTGGACAAGCTAGGACTTTTTACTTTTGTGTGCATGAGGCTGAGGGAGGATCATATTGAAGTTTATAAGATCATGACAGACATGGATAGAGTGAATGCACCCAGTCTTTTTTCCCAGGGTTGGGCAATCACAGACTAGAGAGCATCAGTTTAAGGTCAGAGGGGACACAACAAAAGGGAACCTGAGGAACAACTTTTTAACTCGGGGCTGTTATGCATATGGAATGAGATGTGGTTGAGGTAGATACATTGACAATATTTAAAAGGCATTTGAACAAATACATGGATAGTAAAAGATGAGAAAGATACGGGACAATGGCAGGGAAATGGGTTTAGCGTGGATGGGCATTTTGGTCGGAATTGACCAGTTTGGGCTGAAGGGCCTGTCTCCGTGCTGTCGGACTCTACGACTCGAACAACCACTGCTTGTCTCCCACTGAATGTTATATTGTACTTTCCAAATTCACTGTAGATATCTTGAACTCTAGCCTCCAATCTTCAATGATATTTGACTGGACTATTCAAGCATTCTATGTTGTATGCAGCCACCTTGTAAACTGCACCTTTCAAATGGCATTATTCCTTAAAAGCTGCTTCAGACCAAGGTTAATAACTCGTCCTTCTGACCACACAACATGAAATCCGAAATAACCTGCTCTCTAGTTTGCTTCACAACATACTCTTCAACCCACCTCATATACACTTACAGAACTTATTTTTAACAGCTTCAGCAGTCACTTACTTAATGCAGTTTAGATACAACTCGAGACCATTCAATAAGACTGCGGTATCCACAATACTTGCCTATCTAATTTCCAGAACAAATAATGCTCCGATTTTCTGCTACCGTTTTGGGTTCGACATATAACACACCGATATTTGCTTCTCCTTGTTATCTGTAAACTCTACCTAACCTGATTCTGTGGAAGGTGAGGGACAGGTCTGTGTCGTTATTAGTGATAGACCTGGGCAAGACATTCAGGGAGGCTCACCTCGACGCTGAGATGCTCTGAAGAAATGTTCCACAACACTGGACAAGCAACAATATCCTCCTCGCTCTGTTCGGATATGAGTTCCCATATACTCTCTGCTCCCTCACACTCACTGTACATCTGTTATAGCACCTAACCCCGAACAAAGTTCACGGTCTGTCTCCAAATAAGGCTCAGGCACTACCACTCTCACGATTGAATTCAGCAACTAATAACACTATACGGATTCAAAACTGTCGATGACTCATTCCAGACACCTCACAACTCCCTCCACCTACACCAGGACAAACAGCAGGGTCACCCATTCACACTCTCCCTCCATCACTTTGTCCCATTCCAGGAGAAACTGCCTGGAATAGGATAGAAGTGTCCAGGCCGGGTAGTGGAGTGCCCGATATCCGTTCCCTCACTCCCCTCACTCCGCCATGTGGGGAGGACTCTTAAAGAGCTGGAGAGGACCAGGATGCCTCGTGTGGAGAATCTGAAACATCCACGTCCTACTGTCCAGTTAAGGAGCAATGTTCAGTGAAAGACAATTCTCAGTTTAAACCTACTGGCAGTTCCCACAACAGTCACAACAGTCCTTTCACTTACAGAAAAAAACTCTCAGATACCTCACTGCACAGAGACGCAGACACAGAAATACACAGACGCACACACACAATACTTACAAGGAGATAGGCATGCACACACGTATAAACACACAAATACAAATACAGTCACATACAAATAGACATAAATACAGATAGCAACACAGGCTGAAACACAGACAGACAGATGAAGACTCGGAAACATACAGATAACAAGCATACAGACACACACACACACACACACAGACAGACACACAAAAACACAGGCACAGACAGACACACACACACATACAGATACACGCACAAACACTTACTCACATACAGACACACAGAGGCACAGACAATGGTGTCATTCAGACACAAATCGTAATGTTTTTGATTTGTAAGTGCATCTAGGATTCCAGGGAGAAAGCAGAATAATGAGGTCGAGGTACTAATAAGACATTATTGAACGGAATTTCAGACTCGATAGGCTGAATGGCCTCAATCTGCTCATTTCCCTCATGCTCCTGCGGTATGATGTGATCAGGCATTCTCTTCCTCAGACAGCAGCAGAGACTGGGTGTGATACATATTTGATTGGAAAGGGTCAGTGGGAATGTGGGATAGGGTTGGAGTCGGGAATGGGTTATCTTTATTCCTAATTATTCTGTCCTTATGTCTGAAAAGAGGTGGTGATTTGATGTTCAGTAAACACAGTTTTAAAATAACAGTTGTCCCACAATGAAATAAGGACGTCCCTTTCACTTTAGTCTTGTGCTACCTGTGGTGCCCTCATCCTCAGGGAGCAGTGAAGACTTGGTTATAGAAGATATTCCAGACAGAGATCTTTACTGGGCAGAAGGGTCAGTGTTTATTGGGAACAGACAGGAAATGGATGGTGAGGCACACTCGGATCTGCCATGAGCATTCTGAATGGTGCAGCCGAATGGACAACTTCTGCCCCTACCCCATGTGTTCCCTCAATCCACCCCTCGAGGCTGTTACAGGGTTGGTGACCACTCCATTAAGTCAGACAGGATCGTTACAATGACACAGGAGGAGACCATTCTGCCCCTTTAAGGAATTAGACAGGAATATAGAATGAAGTAATTCAGCTCGATCAGTACACTACACAGTCTAGGAGGAGGCCTTTCAAACCACCTGAGCTACAACACAGGAACAGGGAAGCTGTCACCAACAGGAAATAGAGAGTAGAGGCAAATGTTTATTTTCAGGCTGTAAAGCTGTAACTGATGGAGTGCCTCAGAGATCACTGTGGGGTCATCAATGATCAATAATCTTTATCAAAGATCTGGAGGAAGGGGAGGGAATATCTTGGAGCTCAATTAGCTCGTACACCAAGATGGCCATTCAATGTGTCGTCAAATGGAGATAGTGAGACTGAAATGTGTTACAGGCAGAGAAGATTAGTGAGTAAACCTTCAGCAGAAATAACACAAGGTAAGTTATTTATTTTGGCGTGAAAGATGAAACAATGGTAAACAATTTAAATGGAGAGAGATTGCCGAACTCTGTGTTACAGGAGGTTTCCATGTTCATGCGACATGAATCATATGAAGTCAGATGCAGCAAGTGATTTGGAAGGTAAGTAGAAGAATGCTGTTTTTGCCAAAAAATCATCAGGTTTAATTGCAGGAATGTTTTACTGCATCTGTACAGGGCATTTATGAGACCACACCTGATGCACTGTGTGCAGGTTTGATCCCCTAAACTAAAATTAAAAGATATACTTCTTTTCGAAGATTTTCAAAGAGGTTTCCGTTTACACATTCCTGGAATGCCGGCCTTTTGTTTTGGGGGATTATCAGTTTTGATCTTAGCTAAGAAAGTTTATTGAACCATACATGACTTTCTGAAAAGTGTAGCAGCTGGATGCATATTATCTCCTGTCAGGGAGACTAAAGCTAGAGAATACCTTTTAAGGAAAAGATACATTGATATTAACACACAAACTATGAAGACACCTACCAATATTTACAAATTAAACAGACACATGTAAGCATGTCATCAAATTATAAAGTGGGGACATTTTTGCGATTGGAAGGAATTGTGTACAGCAAGAGCAATGACGCACCTGCATATAATCCATAATCAGGTTTTCCAGAGAATGGTCCAGTTTGGTGTTCAGTTGACATAATTGTTTTTTCCAACACAGAGAGGGAGAAAAATGTTCCCTGTCTGTGAAGCAGCAGCCGATTGATCTCTCTCTGTTACTTTGTTCCATCCGATAGCAAAGTGTGAGACCAGAAAATCCCCGAGTTATCTGTACCACTTGTGAAGGATTCCTGGTGAGGGTTCAGTGGAATCTCTCCACTGCCTGAAACGAAGGGAATTCAGCCAAATCCAGTGTTCCAGAAAGAAATCCCACGAGCAGTAGATTGTGTGAGCAGAGTAACTTCAAAGGCAGAATAACATTTGCTGTACTCTGTCAGTTTACCATTTGTTATGAGTTCAACTTTCTGTGTCTCACATGTTTCTTGAAAATGACCTACTCTGAGATCTATATCATTGGCCACATCACTAAATTGGTTGCATTTAAAGTTGGTGTAACCAGTGGAAGAGTGGGACTGGAAAAGGACATAGTGGCCTTCCAACATTTGTTGGAACACAAATGAGAAATTCTCAAAGGGCTGTTCAAATTCCCTTCCCCAGAGGATTGTGGTTTCTGGATGTTTGCATTTATTCAAAGTTGTTTTTGGTATGTAGTAAAATGGCATACAGACAGAAACGTGCTGCTGAGACCAAAAACACATGGAGCAGTGATAAAGTATCTAATGGCACACTCCTGCTGCTCAGTGCTATGTTGCTATGTTGTATTCAACCCCTCACCGCTCCTTCAAGGAGCAGATGGATGCCACTTGTCCCAGATACCTGGTCAACAGTAACACAGGATCTCATTCAGTCCCTTAAGACTGTCACACATGGTTTGGTGTCGGTTGGAAAATGTTATTTGGTTCAAAAGACGCCTCTGATCTCATTACAGAGTGTTTCCTCTCTGCAACTTGTGATTCATTTGTTGGTCATATTATAGACCCAGATTCACTGTGAATACAGTCCTCATAACTCAACCAGAGATGACTCACAAAATACTTTACTGTCTCTGATTGCAAAGTTCAATAAAAGAACGTTCAGGAAAATTACAACCATTAACTTTGCAATTACTGAATATGAGGACAAACGGAACAGGATCAGGTAATTCGGATGATCAAGCCATTGTATACCATCATGGCTGATCTACTGTTGAAATTAACTCCTCTTTAATGCCCAATTCTTCACCCCGTAGCTCTCTGACAGGTCAAAAATCCATCTACCTCCTCCTTAAATGTTTTCAGCAATGTAGCTCCCGTAGCTCTCTAGCACAGATAATTTCTAATAGTGATTACCTTCTGTAAGAGGAAAACACTCCCTACACATACATTGTCACCTATTGATATGAACAAGAGGCGAACACAGGGGCTCAGGAAAGAGTGAATGGCTAAGATACCTATGCAGTATTTTACTGAGGATGGCATTGGGACCACCTATGTATTTGAGCTGAATGGGAATCAGGTGCAACTTTCCCACTGGACGCGGTCTTTCAGAACATAATAAGGTTTGGGGTCAGTCGCCAACAATCCTCTCAGTCCCGGGACATCTCTGCAGGAGATCGTCACGTTAGCCTCCTCAGCACAAACATCTTCAGTTGCTCCATCAATGTCTTTTCCCATCATAAGATCGGAAGTGGGTATGATGACTGAAGATCGCAGAATGTTCAGAACATTTTGTCCCCCATCAGCTCCTGAACCATTCTGCGTCCATGTGCATCAAGACCCGGACAGCATTCCGGTTTGTGCTGTTAAAGTGTCGGTAACATTTATGTAACAGCATGGCCAGACACTGCCCATTTCCGCAGTTAAAAGAGGAGCTCATTCAGCATCTCAAGCTGATTGCACACGGGTATGAGCTAACATTCAGGAACAGGAAAAGTGACAGCACATTCAATACTCCTGCCTGTTACACAGGAAGAAGAGTGGTCTGTTCAGTGCATCGAGCTGTTAAACACGAACAGGAAGAGCTCAATCAGACCCTTACACCTGTTCCATGAGACCAGGAGGAGGCTATTCATGCCCACGAGACAGTTATACAGGAACAAGAGGGGGTCATTTATATTCCAACACGACAAACTAATGAAACCAAGACTGCACTGATAGAGGAGTCCATGATGTTAATCATGGTTCCATTGTTTTTAGAACGGGTGCTACTTTAACAAGGTTTGCTGGCAGTGAGGAGGGAAGCCAAATGGTTTGTGCCAAGTCTCAAGGAGGCAACTTGCATCTCCGAGAAGACACACCCATTTTCTCCATGGGGGTCAGAATCTGGTGGGAAAAGTTAACTGTTTTAGCATGAGGGTATTGTGGCTGCTGTAGGGATTGCGAATAACGAGCATTTCAGTGTAGGACCACACACGGAATGCACGGTATTACTGTGGGGAGGGTTTATTCAAAGACTGGTCCGCTGTCTCTCTCATGCGAAATGGGGATTGGGTGTGGAGTGAGGGGAATATTCTCAGAGGGTCTTAAACTATTGACAGCCATGTAACCCGAGTATAAAAGAAGCCATGGAATTTTTCACGGTATCAGTATCTATTTAGAACATCGTGAGTGACAGTCCCTCACCCCAAAGTTCAATGCAATCGCCTCTCATTCTCTCACAACGCCGGAGATTGATCATCATTCTCTCCTCATGGCACCACCATCCGAGGGATGAGTCTGGTGAAACCCCATTGCACTCTCTCTGTGGCAAGGCGATCATTCCTTATAAAGGAGAGAAAGTCTGTCCACAATATCCCAAATGCTGCCTCAACAACACTCTCAGCAATGATCACAATAACTCTTTTTCCTCTTAGACATCTCCGTTTCTTTCCTATAGCGTAAAAAGACTTTCCTTCTCTCTACACTGCTGGAAAGAGTTAACACTTTTATAATGATGGCATTGTTGTTGCTGTCGAGATTATGGATAACATGAGGTTCATTGCAGGATCACGCAATTGAACTGTACTAATGTTGAGACAGTTTATTCAAAGACCTGGCACCCCCTCTCTCTACAACCCCCCCCCCACCCCCCCGCACTCTCTCTCCTCCCTTTCTCCTCTCTTTCTCAGTCAAAATAGGGAGTGGGAATGGTTATGTGGAAACTTCTCAGAGGCTCTTAAGCTATCGAGAATCATGAAATCTGCGTGAAAAAAAACCATGGAACTTATCATCGTATCAGTGTCTGTTTAGAACATCATGAGTGATTGTCCATCCCCCTTAAGGTTCAATGCAATCACCTCTTATTCTCTCACTGAGCTTCACTCACTGCTCATGGTGCCATCATCCCAGGGATTTGTCTGGTGAAACTTGGAGAAAGTCGATCCACAGTACCCCAAATACTGCCTCAACAACCCTCCCCTGGATGATCACAAAGCACCTTTTCTCTCACTTAGACATCGCCATTTCTTTCCTGTGCCAGAAAAAGCCATTCCTTCTCTATGAACTACGACTGACATGGAATTTATAAGTCCCTTACATCTGTACGTCAGCATCAAGAAAGCGAGCACCACAGTTGCCTATAGAGATGTGCATCATTCTCAGGGAGAATTTCAACGAGATTGAATACACCGAAAATCGGGAATTATCACGTTCCTGAATGGAAATGAGATGTAGCAATACAGAAAACAGGCAGAGAAAGGGAGCTATCTTTCCTTCTGTTCTTCTCTCACAGGATGTATGAAGCCCTGGTCAGGGCAGCATGTTATGCAGATCTTGAACTGAGTGGCTGATTCAGCTGTTCCACAGTACCATAAAGGGTAAATCGCATAGCTGTGGGTTTGTAGTGTTACAACACAGGATAAATCTTCCTGCTTAATTAAAACCAGCAACAGAGAAAAGATTTTTCCCATGCAGTAATCTGTTATAATTCTCGAGTCCAAATCTATTTAAAGTTAAAATTAACAACTTTATTTCTTAAAGTATAACAGAGAATGATAAACGAATGACTATTTACAACTTCTTCCTCTAACCTGTCTTTTATCTTCCCCCTCCACAATACTAGTCCGTTAAGACTCCTAATTAAGATTTACAAAACAAAACTTCTTATCTCAAAATCAGGTAGCTTTCAGTTCTTCTCTATATTCCTGTCTTCTTTTCTTCTTGGGGATTCTGCTTCACCAGTTACTAATCAGTAAAGGTACCAATAGGAGAGCTATTTTTCAGCCAGTCTTTGCATGCTGGTAGATTGGCAGTTCTCCTCTCAACTGTTCAATTTTCCATGGTCTGGTACCGCGAAACTATTGGGGATTGTATCATTGGCTTTTAAGATTTGTCAATATAACAAATTCATACTTGGTTGGAGGTGGGTATTTTGGGGTATATTTAAAATGTTTTACTGAATTTGTTTTTGTTTTTCAGACAATGAGCTAATTAGGTTGTTCAACCAAATGTAACATCATATCTATTTTTCAGAACACTTGGTGCTGTCAGATAGTTATTGCTGCCTTTTAATTCTCTCAATGGTACAGTACACCCACGTGTTCATCACAGAAGTCACACCGAAACCTGACGAAGGAAGCATGACACATTGACTTCCCTAAAGTTCTTGAGGCAAGCAGATTGGTTTTTATAGCAAATAATAATGGTTGCTTTTAAACACCCCAATTTCCTTCATGAGATATCAACAGACCATTATTCTATGGCTCTAACTTATCAGTCAATGGCTTGACCACCATAAGCTGTCTTCCCGCATGTATACAGAACAAGTTAAACATCTTCAGGAGCAATTATTTAGTGATGGACATGTGGTTAGAAGTAACATGAAACTATTGCGTTCAGATTGAACAAAGGCACAAATGGTTTATTCAGAGGTTGCACTGAGACTGAGGACGAGACTGGGATATCATGATGGTGATATTGGACAGGATTGGTGAGTGGGGTGGACATGGAGATGTAAATCTGTGAAGGACAAAATGGATTATGGAGTTTGACGTCAGTCTGGTTCCTTTTCGCATGTCAGTGAGTAACTTATAAACAGTAGTTTAATAGTTATAATATATAAAGAAAGAAATTTTTGTTTGGAACTGAAGGTATTGACTTGCACTTTCCAAAATTTATATATAATGAGCAGAAATTCAGGTCAATCCGGTTTAGTAGACAAATATAATGACTTCAAAGCTGAAAATTGTGTTACTGGAAAAGTGCAGCAGGTCAGGCAGCATCCAAGGAGCAGTAGAATCTACTTTTCGGGCATAAGCCCTTCTTCAGGAACTTATGCCCGAAACATCGATTGTCCTGCTCCTTGGATGCTGCCTGACCTGCTGCGCTTTTCCAGCAACACATTTTTCAGCTCTGATCTCCAGCATCTGCAGTCCTCACTTTCTCCTATTAAATATAATGACTTACTAGGAGCACCAACTATAGCGAGGATGGGATAGTAACCACCTTGAACAATCCAAAGGATATCCTGGATCCGCCATGCTAATGATATCCAAGACCGAGAAAGCTAATTAAAGACCCGAGGATAAGCTACTGTCCATTGTTTGAACATTCCAGTCTAATGTTCTCAGATTCTAATCTCTCCTTCCCGTCTCTCTCTCTTTCGATCTGCTGATCCCTGTTAGTGCTGTCAGTGATGCTCCTCCTCATACTATGGGATAGCACATTGAACAGAGCCCATTTAGCTTTCAACAATGAAAACTCTCCATTGTGATAATTAGGATCCATGGAGATTGACATTAACCACAGTCACTGAACAAATAGCTTCAGTTAACCCCTTTGAATTCAATATTGATTTTATTAAAATTCAAAAAAACTTTAAAGCTACACATTTGGCATGGGATATGTGTGGGGGGGATGAACAGAGGGAAGAAATATTTGAGATGGTAGATTGATTGTATGTAATCATTCAATCTGCCTTAGATATGCGAGTAATGTCAAAGGATTGTCAGAACTTAAAAAAAAGTTTCTCCGTTTATAAATCGAAACATATAGTCTGTAACTACTGATCAGTGATTATAATGTCAGTAAAATATGGAGGGAACTTTTCTAGTCCATTTTCTGACAGGAACACGTGCATACAACAACATGAGGATAACAGACAAATGGCATGGATATGTAAACAGAGAATACGATGTGACACAGAATTCAGATAGTTATTCAAGAATCAGAGAGGGCAGGTGAGGGTCATGCTGTTCATGTTATCGATGTCAATCAACTATGATGAAGTAAGTTTTACTGGATTTCGACTGCAGTGTGATTATGATATTGGGGACGTGGCTCCTGAGACTAGAGGGAGGGAATATGATATTTCCCAGCCATCAGTATTGGAATTTTATTCTTCATAAATCATATGAAGATCAAATTCCATGATACAACTCCAATGAGGAATGAGGAGAGCCAATATTTAAACCATACAACCAGAAGACATTGGAGCAGAAATTTGGCCATTAGGCCCATTGAGACTGCTCCGCCATTCAATGACGGCTGTTAAGCTTTTCAACCGCATTCTCCCGCTTTCTACCTGTAACCCTTGATCCCCTTTACAATCAAGAACCTATCTGTCTCACTCTTAAATATACTCCGTGACCTGGCTTCGACAGCCTTCTGTGGCGGTGAATTCCGTAGATTCACCACTCTATGGCTGAAGAGGTTCGTCCGTATCTCTGTTCTGAAAGGTCTTCTCTTTACTCTTTCCCATCGGGGCCTAGTCTCTCCTACCATTGGAAATATGGTCCCAAAATCGTCTCTTTCCAGTCCATTCAGTATCCTCTAAGTTTTGAGTCGACCTCCTAACATGTTCTGACCTCTATCATATATAGATCCAGAGCCCTCAGATGTTCTTCATATGTTAAGCTTTTCATTCCTGGGACCATTCTCGTGGATCTCCTTGGAAAACGCTCCAGGGCCAGTACATCCTTCCTGAGATATGGAACCCAAAACTGTGCACAATAATCCAAATGTGGCCTGACCAAAGTCTTATACAGCCTCAGAAGTACATCCCTGCATTTATATTCAAGCCCTCTTGAAATAAATGCCATCATTGTATTTGCCTTCCTAACTGTTGACAACCTGCAAGATTACCTTTCGAGACTCCTGGACTGGAACTCCCTCGGCTTTTTGCGCTTTTCACTTCTGAACCTGCTCGCTATTTAGAAAATAGTCCATGCCAGTATTCTTCCTGGCAAAGTGCATGATGTAACACTTGCCCACGTTATACTCCATCTGCCATATATTTGTTCACTCCCCTAACCTGAACAAATCCTTCAATAGGAGACAGTGAAGACAGCAGATGCTGGAGATCAGAGTCAAAAAGTGTGGTGCTAGAAAAGCACAGCAAGTCAGGCGTCATCCGAGGAGACTGAGAATCGATGTTTCAGGCATAAAGTCTTCATCAGGAACGAGGGGCTGAGAGACAAATGGGAGAGGCTGGGGCTGGGAGGAAGCTAGCTTGGACAGCGATAGCTCGATGAAGGTGAGTGGTGATAGTGAAAGGTCAGAGTGGAAGGTGGAGGGGATACATGCGAAGGAAGATGG
This sequence comes from Chiloscyllium punctatum, assembly GCF_047496795.1. NCBI lineage: Eukaryota > Metazoa > Chordata > Chondrichthyes > Orectolobiformes > Hemiscylliidae > Chiloscyllium > Chiloscyllium punctatum. The sequence goes on along the minus strand of NC_092791.1, from coordinate 6,053,802 downwards.
ACAGGTTGGACAGTTCAAGAGGGCGGTACTGAACTAGAGGGTTAGATCTGGGATAAGGTGATGAGAGGGGAGATGAGGAAATTGGCGAAATTGCCTTTGATATCGTGTGATTGGAGGGTCCCTCGGTGGAAGATGATGCATTCTTTCTCCAGACGACTACTGGCTCGAAATTGGCCATGGAGGAGGCCAAAAACGTGGCCTTGTTGGAGTGTGAGGGAGAGTTGAAGTATTCAAAGATAGGGAAATGGGGTGGTTGGGTGTGTGAGTCCGAGTGTGTTACCTGAACCGTTCTGCAAATTGATGTCCTGCCTCCCCAATGGGGAGGAGATCCGGTGCAATGGCCAGAGTAGATGTGGTGTTTGGATGCACAGGATGTTCTTTGCCTGATGTGGAAGGATCCTTTGGGGCCTTGGATGGAGGTGAAGAGGGAGCGTTGACATAGGTTTCATACCTCTTGCAGTGGCAAGGAAGGTGTAAGGAGTGGAAGGTGGCTGGGTGGGGTTGGGGTGGGCGTGAACCTCACGTGGTAGTTGTGAAGGGAATGGTCTCTGCTGATATGGGTAGGGAAGGAATTATTCCTCTGGTGGTGGGGTGTGACTGTTGGTGACGGAAATGGCGGAGGATGATGCGTTGTATCCTGTGGTTGGTGGGATGGAAGGCGAACACCAGAGGGGTTCTCTCTTTGTTGTAGTTGGAAGGGTGGAGATCAAGGGCGGAGGTGCGGGAAGTTGAAGAGATGCTCTAGAGCACCTTCCTGCAGCCGAACCACCTCTTCAATGTCCCTCTCTCTATCTTTGCACTGTTTGAAAACTTAGCCAGAATCCCCTCAGTTCCTTCATGCAAATCATAAATGCATGAAGGGAAAAGTTGTGGTCCAAACATTGAGTCTTATGGAACACCTCTTGTCCCTGGCTGCCATCCTGAGAAGGACTCTTTAATCCCAACTCCCTGCTTTCTGTCAGACAGACATGCTACTATCCATGTTCGTACATTGCTTCTAACACCATGGGCCCTTATCTTTCTCAATAGCCTCCTGTGTGGCACCTTGTCAAAGGATTCTTGCGGAGCAAGCGTATAACATCTATTGTTCTTCTATGTCGAATCTGCTTGTTACTCTCTCAATGAATTCTAACAGATTTGTCAAGCCTGACCTGCTTTTGATGAAACCATATTGACTCTGTTCTATTTTACCAAAGACCTCCAAGTATTCAGAAATCCCATCCTTCACGATGGATTCCCGGTTGTTACCCACAACTAAGGTAAGGCTAATCAGTCTGTAATTTTCCATTTTTTCCCTTATTAAACGGGGTGTGACATTAGCAATTTCCAGCCTCTTGGCCCTTTCCTGATTTTAGTCATTCCTGAAAGATTACTACTTATACTTGCACTACCTCTTCAGCTATCTCCCTTCCAAAGCTGGGGTGTAGTCCACCTGGTCCAGGTGATTTATCCAAATTCAGGTCATTCAGTTTTCTAACATGTTATTCTTGATGATGGCCACCATACTCAGCTCTGCCCTCTCACTCTCTTCAACTTCTGTGAAAGTATTCATGTTTTCCACCATGAAGACTGATGCCAAGTTCCTCATTCATTTCTTTGTTTCCCACTACTGTCTCTCCAGCATCATTTTCCAGTGTCCAATATTACTTTTACCTCTCTTTTGCACTTTATATATCTAAAGAACCTCTTACAGTCTCCTCTATATTGCTGGTTCGCTTACCCCTATCTTTAATCTTCTCCCTCCTTATTTTTTTGTCCTCTGTTGGTCTTTATAAGTTTTGCAATTCTCTCGTTTCCCACTGCCCTTCACCACATTGTATGCTAACACTTTTGCTTGTATGCAATCCATGACTTCCCTCGTCAGCCCTGGTTGCCTTATCCTCCCTGTATCATGCCTCTATTCCTCAGCATGAATCTCTGCAGTGTCTCCTGAATTAATCTTCGAATCTCCTGCCATTGCTGTTCCACTGTCTTTCCTGCTATACCCCTCTCCACATATCAGAGATTGCTGCAAGTTCAGGTCCATCCTGTCCTTCTTGTTTAGGTCCTACGGACTCTGGAATCCCAATGATCCACATATCAGAAGTGCTGCCTCCCCTGCCAGCTGTTAGGCCATGTATTTAACTGTGCTACCTTCCTATTCCTAACCTCACTCGCACGTGACATATTCTGGTGTCTCCAAAATTCAAATATCCTTTCAACAGAACTCTCACAAGGCCATTTCTTTAAAGTGGATAGACTTGATAATAAAAACTTAAGTGTGACCTCAGGAAAGTGGAGTCCACTGAATCAGTCCAATGCCCAGAGGATCTGATAGCTATCCCCGCCACTAAACCTGTTTGACAAGGTATACATATGGATTAGTGGTGCTGGAAGAGCACCACTGAACTACTGTACTCTTTCAGCACCACTAATCCAGAATATGGTTTCCAGCATCTGCACTCATTGTTTTTACCAAGGTATACATATGAACCATATAATTGCAGATGGAGAACGATAAACAGAAAACTAGAAAATGTCAGAGGAGATGGATGTCATGCAGCTTGTTTACTCTGCTTTGCTATTCAATTGGATTTTAGTTATTCTGTTCCTTTCAATGGCAGGATCTTTATGCAGCATCCCCAGTGGGTAAGAACGTGCCCATTGTCGTTGTGTGCACAGTCCTGTGAAGTGAGTGTCCAGTGCCAGGCAATGGGGTGTGGGGAGTCCAAGGGGTGGCACAAGACAAGGCTGCATGTAGTGACGATGGACTGAGGGACTGAAAGGGATGGAATGGGTATCCAGGGACACTGCACACACGGAAGGGGCCGGGCAAGATTCCGAAACAACCAGGGAACCCGCTGTGCACGGCTGCTTTTACAAAAACCTGTCACGTTTGCTAGATGTCTCTGTCGAACCAAAGCAAAAATACTGTAGATGGTAGAAATCCGAAGCAAACACAGAGACATACTGTGGAGAGACGAAAGAGTTAATGTTCACAATGCAGACACAGGAAGAATTTACAAAGTCCACATAGACAGGATCCAGAGATTGGAATTGAACCCGAGTCCCTCGCACTTTGAAGCAGCAGTGTTGTGTCACTGTGCCGCCCAATGCTGGATAATCAGTGTTAGAGACATAGCTACTGTTCTCTGTGATTGGGATTGAGAGTCCTGAATGGTGTGTTGCCTACCTGGTACTTGGGTATGCGATATATCATCTGGGCTGCAGAAGAACTTGGATTGGGCGGGGAATGATCCAGTAGTCAGGATCCATGTAGGTACCAATGGCTGGACAAACAAATGACAGTGAAAAGAGCGACGGGTAATACAGGACTAAACTATCATATCGAAATGCATGCAGCAGCAGGAATAAGGTAAATACACTTGTGACTCATTCACAAATTGGCAGGTACGATATGGGCATTACAGTGATATCACTGCAAGAGGATCAGGATTAGGAGCGGAATATTCAAGGATATTCATCCTGTCGAAAAGATAGGCAGGTGGGCAGAGTAATAGAATTGTTTCATTATTAAGAATGGAATTGAATCTTTAATCAATCATAAGAAATGAAGTAAAGTCAGATCATGTAGAATCTGTGTTGATAGAATTGAGGAATCAAAAAGGTGAAAAAAACGCAGTTAGAGTTAGGTACAGGAAGCTGAGGTGCAAGATACACCAGGAGCTAGAAAGTTCTGTCGGAAAGACAAAGTTACAGTGATCCTGTGGGATTTCATTATGCAGGTGAACTGGGAATTCGGGTTGGTCGTGGTTCGCAAGGAAAGGAAATTGTGGAATGTCTATGAGATGGCTTTTTGGAGCAGCTTGTACAGGTGAAATAAATGAAGGAGCTTAAGGTGAAGGAATTCTTAGCAGGCAGTGATTATAATATGATCGAACTTATACTGCAGATTCAGATGGAGAAGGTAGAATCAGTAGTAATGGTATTACAGCTGAATAAAGGCAATTACAGGGACATGAGGGAGGAGCTGGGTAGAATTGACTGGGAGACAGGCCCAGCATTAAAGATAGTACAACAGCAATGGCAGGAGATTTTTGGAGTAATTCAGGGCACAGCAGAGATTTATCCTGAGGAAAAAAGAGGCTTATATGGGGAGGATGGGGCAACCATAGCTGACGAGGGAACTCAGGTATAGCATAAATGCAAAAGAGAAAGGATATAATGTGGCAAAGTGTAGTGGGAAACCTGGGGATTGGGAAGCTTACAAAGACAAAACAGAGGGCAAATAAAATAAAATAAAGAGGGAGATTATTAAATAAGGGGGTAAGCGAGCTAGTAAGATAAAAGAAGACTGTAACAGTTTGTTTCGATATATAAAGTTCAAAAGAGCGGCAAAAGTGAACATTGGATTGCTGGAAAATGATACTGGGGAGATAGTAGTAGGGAACGAGAAATGGCCAAGGAACTGAATAATTACTTTGCATCAGCCTTGATTGTGGAAGGCACGAGTAATACATTAAACATTCAAGAGATTGAGGGGCCAGAGCTGAGTATGATGGCCACTACCATGGAGAACATGCTAGAAAAAAATGTCATGGTCCTAAGGTGGTTAAATAACCTTGACCAGATGGACTACATCCCAATATTATAAGGGAAATAGCTGAAAAAGGAGTGGAGGCGATCGTGGTGATCTTTCAGGTATCACTAGAGTAAGGAACGATCCCGAGCACTGGGAACCCACTAGTGTGACACCCCATTTTAAAAAGAGAATAAAGAAAAAGACAACAAAAACCCACCATGAAAAGTTTAACCTCGGTCGTGGGTAAGATCCAGGAATTCATTGTGAAGGATAAGAGTTCTGAATACTTGAAAGTGATTGTTAAAATAGGGCAAAGTCGGCATGATTTCGTCAAGGGAAGTTCATGCCTGACAAATCTATTGGAATGCTTTGAAGACGAATGAGCAGGCTCGACCAAGCACAGCCAATGGATGTTATCCACCTGGACTTGAAGAAGGCCTTTGACAAGGTATCACACAGGAGATTACTGGTTTTGATAATGATCCGTGGTGTTAGAGCAAGGGTAGTGGTATGAATAGAAGCTTGTCTGTCTGGCAGAAAGCAGAGAGTGGGGATAAAAGAGTACTTCTCAGGATGGCAGCCGGTGACAAGTGGTGATTCACAATGTTCAGTGTTGGAATCATATCTTTTTACTTGTTAAATTAACCATCTAGATGAGGGAATTGAGTGCACTCTGGCTAGGTTTGCAGACGATACAAAGATAGGCAGATGGCCAGGTCGTATTGAGTAGGCAGAGAGGCTGAACAAGGATTTGGACAGGTAAAGAGATCGGCAGATGCATTCCGACGTTGGAAAGTGTGAGGTCATGCACTTTGCAACGAAGAATAGAGGCATGGTCTATTTTCTCAATGGCGAGGAAATTCAGAAATCTGAAGTGCAAAGTCACTGGGGAGTTCCAGTGCAGTGTTCTCTCAAGGTAAGCTTGCAGGTTGAGGCAGTAGTTAGGAGGGCAATTGTAATTAGGATTGGGAGCATTTACTCCGAGAAGAATTGAATATAAGAAGAGGATGTATATGGCTCTTCTCAGACCACATTTGGAGTATGGTGCTCACTTTTGAGCTCCATATGTCAGGAAGGATGTACTGGTCCTGGGGCGTATTCAGAAGACTTTCACGAGAATGGTCATAGGAATGAAAAGCTTATTGTATTTAGAAATGTTTGAGGACTCTGTGTCTATAGTCGATAAAGTTTAAAAGGATGAGAGGGAATAAAATTGAAATATACAGAATACTGAATGACCTGGAGAGAGTGGATGTTGATAAGATGTTTCCATTGGACTAGGATCCGAGGGCACAAAGGAACACGTTTTAGAACAGTGATATAGAGAAAGTTATTGAACCATAAAATGGTGCATCTTTGACATTTATTGCCACAGAAGGCCGTTGGGTCAGGTCATTGAGTATATTTGAGAGGGAGGTAGATAGATTTTGATTAGGGGATCGAGGGTTATGGGGAGAAGGTCGGAGAATGGGTTTGAGAAACCTATTAGCGATGAGAGAGAACAGTTAAATGCGTGGCTACAGGGATGGTGCAGGAGGGAGGGATTCCAGTATTTGGATATCTGGGGTTCTTTCTGGGGAAGGTGGGACCTCTATAAACAGGATGGTCTGCACCTGAACCTGAGGGGCACCAGTATCCTTGGGGGGAGGTTTGCTAGTGCTCTTGGGGGGGGGGGGGGGGTTAAACTAACTCTGCAGGGGCATGGGAACCCAGACTGTAGCTTTAGGGTGCAGGACCTGGAGTGTAGGGAGGTTAGATATATGGCATCAATCTTAAAGGAGGATGCCTGTAAACAGAAGAGCGGCTTGAAGTGTGTATATTTTAATGCCAGAAGTATACGAAATAAGGTAGGTGAACTTGCAGCGTGGGTTGGTACCTGGGACTTCGATGTTGTGGCTATTACGGAGACATGGCTAGATCAGGGACAGGATTGGCTGTTGCAGGTTCCAGGGTTTAAATGTTTTAGTAGGGTCAGAGGTGGGGGTAAAAGAGGGGGGTGTGTGGCTTTGCTTGTCAAAGATAGTATTACAGCGGTGGAAAGGAAGATGGACGAAGATTTGCCATCTGAGGTAGTTTGGGTTGAGGTTAGGAATAGGAGAGGTGAGGTCACCCTGTTAGGAGTCTTTTACAGGCCTCCTAATAGTCCTAGAATCGTTGAAGAAAGGATTGCGAAGATGATTCAGGAGAAGAGTGAAAGTAATAGGGTGGTTGTTATGGGGGACTTTAACTTTCCTGGTATTGATTGGGAAAGCTATAGCTCAAGTTCGTTAGATGGGTCAGTGTTTGTACAATATGTGCAGGAGAGTTTCCTGACACAATATGTAGATAAGCCAACAAGAGGTGAGGCCATACTGGATTTGGTTCTGGGTAACGAACCAGGCCAGGTATTAGAACTAGAGGTAGGTGAGCACTTTGGGGACAGTGACCACAATTCGGTGATTTTTACTCTAGTGATGGAGAGGGATAAGTGTGTACTACAGGGCAAGAGTTATAGCTGGGGGCAGGGAAATTATGATGCGGTGAGGCATGACTTAGGATGTGTGCATTGGAAAAGTAGATTCCAAGGCAAGAGCGTAATGGATATGTGGAACTTGTTCAAGGAGCAACTATTGAGTGTCCTTGATAAGTACGTACCTATCAGGCAGGGAGGAAAGGGTCGTGTGAGGGAGCCGTGGTTTAATAAGGAATTGGAATCCCTTGTTAAATGGAAGAGGGCGGCCTTTGTAAAGATCAGGCGTGAAGGTTCGATAGGGGCAATTGAGAGTTATAAGATAGCCCGGAAGGACCTGAAGAGAGAGCTAAGAGCAGCAAGGAGGGGACATGAAAGGTCCTTAGTTGGTAGGATTAGGGAAAACACTAAGGCATTCTATAGGTATGTTAGGAATAAAAGAATGACTAGGGTAGGAATAGGTCCAATCAAGGATAGTAATGGGCAGTTGCGTGTGGAGGCTGAAGAGATTGGGGAGGCACTGAATGAATACTTTTCGTCAGTATTCACTCAGGAACAGGACATTGTTGCCGATGTGAATACTGAGGCACGAATAAGTAGAATGGATGGCTTTGAGATATGTAGAGAACAGGTGTTGGAAATTCTGGAAAGGGTGAAAATGGATAAGTCCCCTGGGCCTGATGGCATTTATCCTAGGATTCTCTGGGAAGCAAGGGAGGAGATTGCAGAGCCATTGGCCTTGATGTTTGTGTCCTCTTTGTCTACAGGAGTAGTGCCAGAGGACTGGAGGCTAGCAAATGTGGTTCCCTTATTCAGGAAGGGGAGTAGGGATAATCCTAGTAACTATAGGCCAGTGAGTCTCACTTCTGTTGTGGGTAAAGTCTTAGAGAGAATTGTAAGGGATAGGATTTATGCACATCTGGATAAGAATAATGTGATCAAGGATAGTCAGCATGGTTTTGTGAAGGGCAGGTCGTGCCTCACAAACCTTATTGAATTCTTTGAGAAGGTGACTAAGGAGGTAGATGAGGGGAAAGCGGTAGATGTGGTATATATGGATTTTAGTAAGGCGTTTGATAAAGTCCCCCATGGTAGGCTACTGCAGAAAATACAGAGATATGGCATTGAGGGTGAGTTGGAGGTTTGGATTATGAATTGGCTGGCTGGAAGAAGACAGAGGGTAGTAGTTGATGGCAAAGGTTCATCTTGGAGTGCCGTCACTAGCGGTGTTCCGCAAGGATCTGTTTTGGGACCATTGCTGTTTGTCATTTTTATAAATGACCTGGAGGAAGGGTTAGAAGGTTAGGTGAGCAAGTTTGCGGATGATACGAAAGTCGGAGGAGTTGTAGACAGTGAGGAAGGATGTGGCAGGTTACAGCGGGATATTGAGAAGCTGCAGAGCTGGGCAGAAAGGTGGCAAATGGAGTTCAATGTAGCTAAGTGTGAGGTGATTCACTTTGGTAAGAGTAACAAAAAGATGGGGTACTGGGCTAATGGTCGGATACTTGGTAGTGTGGAAGAGCAGAGGGATCTTGGTGTCCATGTACACAGATCTCTGAAAGTTGCCACCCAGGTAAATAGTGCAGTGAAGAAGGCATATGGCGTACTGGCTTTTATTGATAGAGGAATTGAGTTCCCGAGTCCTGAGGTCATGCTGCAGTTGTATAGGACTCTGGTGCGGCCGCATCTGGAATATTGTGTGCAGTTTTGGTCGCCATACTATAGGAAGGATGTGGAGGCACTGGAACGGGTGCAGAGGAAGTTTACCAGGATGTTGCCTGGTATGGTAGGAAGATCCTATGAGGAAAGGTTGAGGCACTTGGGGTTGTTTTCATTGGAGAAAAGAAGGTTTCGGGGTGACTTGATAGAGGTGTACAAGATGATTAGGGGGTTAGATAGGGTTGACAGTGAGAACCTTTTTCCACGTATGGAGTCAACTATTACAAGGGGGCATAGCTTTAAATTAAGGGGGGGTAGGTATAGGACTGATGTTAGGGGTAGGTTCTTCACTCAGCGAGTCGTAAGTTCATGGAATGCCCTACCAGTAGCAGTGGTGGACTCTCCCTCTTTATGGGTATTTAAGCGGGCATTGGATAGGTATATGGAGCATAGTGGGTTAGTGTAGGTTAGGTGGGCATTGATCGGCGCAACATCGAAGTCCGAAGGGCCTGTACTGCGCTATATTCTTCTATGTTCTATGTTCTATGAATGAATGACGGAGCAGACTCGATGGGCTAACTGCCGTAATGTATGCTCCAATGTCTTATCGTCTTCTGGACGAAAACTTAAGGAAGTACCTTGCAACTCTGAGAAGATAGATTCATGTTCTTCATGAATGTCAGAAGCTGTTGGGAATAGTTAACTGTTTTAGAATTAAGGTATTGTGGCTGCTGTCGGGGTGGTGGATAATATGACATTCAGTGCAGGATCACACACCAACTGCACTGTATTAATGTGGGGAGAGTTTATTCAAAACCTGGACCTCTCTGTCTCTCTCAATGGGGAGTAGGGTTTGGGGTGGGTTGGCGTAACATCCTCCCAGGCATTTCAACTATCCTGAATCATGCATCCTGAGTGGATCAGCAGTCATGAATTTATCACCTTCCCATTGTCTGTTTCGAATATAAGGAGTGATTGTCCATGCCTCTCAGGGTTCAATGCAATCACCTTTTATTCCCTCACAGCGCTACAGATCAACCTTCACTCACTCCTCATGGTGCCATCATCCCAGGGATTAATCTGGTGGAACTCCTCTTCACTCTCTCTGTGGTAAGGAGATCACTCCATGTAAAGGAAACAAAATCTGACCGCAATACCCCAAATACTGCCTCAACAACACTCTCAGGTTTGCTCACAATAATTCTTTTCCCTCACTTTGCTGGTTACATTTCTTTCGTGTGACACAGGAAACCATTCGTTTACAATGCACTGCCACTGATGGGGAATTTCAAACGTCCTTATATCTGTAGGTCAGCATCAATACAGTCAGCACCACAGGTGCCCATGGAGATGGACATCACTCTTCGGTGAGACTCAATCACAAAGAATCCATCTAAAACAGTGAATGGCTACCTCCCTGAATGGAAATGAGCCGTTGGAATATGGGATGCAGGCAGAGGAAGGGAGCTACCTTTCCTTTTATTCTGCCCTCACGGGATGTGTGCAGCCCTGGTCAGGCCAGCGTTTTATGCCAGTCTTGAACTGAGTGGCTGTTTCAGCTGTTCCACAGGACAATAAATAGTAAAACAAATTGCCGTGGGTTTGCAGTTAAATAGAGACTTGACCAGGGAAGGATGACCCACCGCCTTCTTTAATGGACATAAGGCAAGCCGATATCAACAGATTATCATTCTGTGGCTCTAGAATACGAGCCAATGACTTGACCCACCGTACACTGTCTGCCCATCTTTCAGATTTCGTGGAGACAACAAGTTAAATATCTCAAGTGCAATTATTTTGCAATGGACACGTGGTTAGAAGGGCGTTGAAACAGATGTATCTGGAATTAACAAAGGCACAAACGATGGTTTATTTAGGAATTGAACTGAGGCTGAGGAGGAGATGGGACGGTCTTAATGGTGGGACTGGGCAGGATTGGTATGTGGGGAGGATATGGAGATGTACACTTTTCAGGAGACATTGAATCAAAGAGGTTGAGACCAGTGCGTTTTATCCTCGCGTATTGGTGAGTAATTTGTAAAGAATAATTTGCTAGTTATAATTTCTAAGGAATGGTATATTTGATTGGAACTGAAAACGTTCGCTTGCACCTTTCCAAAATCTACATATCATGACCATCAATTCAGTTCAAACCATTTCACTAGACAGACAGAATGACTTACCAGGAACACCAAATATAGCAAGAATAGGATAGTAACCAGCTTGAATAACCATCAGTACATCTTCAATCCGTGACGCTAATGATATCCAAGGCTGGGAAAGCCAGTAAAGACCATAGGATAAACTCCTATCCATTGTTGGAAAATTCCAGTCTAATATTCTCAGATTCTGATCCATTGCTGGAACATTCCAGTCTAGTGTCCCCTGATTCCCATCTCTCTTGGCCTTCTCTCTGATGCTGAAAATCCCTGTTACTACTGTTGGACATGCCCCCGCATTCCCTTATTAATAGAAAGAGACCCTCGCTAGAGGCGCATAGGATCCATGGAGACTGACATATTTACAATAGCTGAACAAATAGCTCCAGTTAACCCCTTTGAATTCAATGCTAATTTATTAAAATTCAAAATACCTTTGAACATTTATGCATTCTGGGTGTGATATGTGAGTGTGACTGAAGGAAGGAATGTTGAAGATGGCAGATTGATTGTGTGTATTCATTCGTCTGCCTTGGATATGGAAGTAATTCCGCAGATTTAACAGAACATAAACATGCTTCTCTGTTCTTGAATACAGAAATAAATCCCGTAAATACTGATCACTCATTGTAAAATCAGTAAAACATTGAGAGAACATCTATCATCCATGATCTGATAGCAAAATGTACCAAAGGAAACGAGGGTTACAACAAAGAAATTGTGTCGATATGTCAACAGATAATTGCACATGGCAAACACAGTGCAGATTGCTATCCCAGGATCAGAGAGTGCAGGTTTGCGTCATGTTGTTGATGTTATCGACGTTAAGGAACTGTCATGAAGTGTAATTTAATGAACTTCAATTACACTGTGATTGTGATATTGAGGAAAAGACAGAAGACGGAGAGGTCTGGGGGACATGGCTGTTTGGACAGTGTGGAGGGACAGTGATGTCCCCCCCCCCCCCTTACCAGAACTGGAACGTTACTCTTTATAACCCATATGAAGAACAGATTCAAGAATACATCTATAATGAGGAATTAGCAGAGACAATATTAATGAAATGCGTTTATATAATACAGGAACAAAGTGATTTTCTGCAACACCAATATATGCAAAGTAGAAAGACATAAGGTTGTTAAAATACACTCCTGATATTGAGCTCTGTAAATTGAAAAGTAAATTACATAACTAGAGAAGTGGTGTGTAAACTTTATCAGTCATTATTTGACCCACAGTTGAGATCGTGATTTCCCCTCTGTCAGTGAGTCCCCTCACTGAGATTCTCTGCACTAGTCTCTCATACAGTGGGCGGGGGGGGGGGGGTCGTGGAGGCGGCGTATTGGTTATAATTTCCTGTTGCTCTTGGCACAGTCTACTTCCAAATTCTGCTTTCTCCATGGAACCAATCTATTGGCCTAATGGGTTCTGTTTAGCTGTCAGTAACCCAGCTCCGTGATATTATTGGAAATAAATAATCTGGGATGACAGCCAGTATCAGCACAGTGCTCACAGTGTATGACGCACAGACAAAGGGCTTGCCGTCCAGAGGAATTTCTAAATAAAGCTTCTAACTTCTGTCTGTGGTCTTCTGATCTAACTAACTTCACCCTCATCTAACACCTCTTCCTCTTGCACTCAGTTTTTCGCTCCCCTTTCTAGCCTCTCTCAGTTTATCTCACTTCACTTGCTTTCTCTCAGTTTATTTCTTTGCAACACAATGTATATTCACACACTATCTCGATCTCCAATTGTGCAGTTGGAGAGCTTGCGACTCCACGATGGGCTGAATCGCCTCCCTGCATACCAAAATAATTCTGAGGTTCTCTGACCCACAATAAATACCTCGTGGGCAGACCTGCTGGTCCGGTGACAGGAAAAGTGCACAATCACCCATTATCTTTTCCTGCTCTTCTCTGATGTACAGCTGCCTTGAAATGTCTGTTCAAACAAAGCAGACTGAGTGAAATTCAAGCAGTCGAGAAGGCTGTATATTTCAATCAGGATTTAATGAAGAATGAGATTCTAGAATAACATAAGCAATGATTGAAAAACAGGGCAACACAAGAAATGGCAGCTGAGTTCAACATGTGGTTCCAAGTAGGTCGCATGGTATTCCCAATAGATTATCAATCAAGAAAATCAGCTCCTGTTCTGTGCACCTAGGTTGAATCCCGCCACTGCAGATGGTGGAAATTCAATTCAATAATGTAAAAATATCTCTGGAATTAAGAATCGACTGATGAGCATGAAATCATTGCCGATTGTCAGAAAAATCCACCTGGTTCACCAATATCCTGCAATGAAGGAATCTTCCATCCTCACCTGGTCTGGCTGACATGTAACTCCAGACCCAAAGCAATGTCATTGACTCCTAATCGCCCTCTGAAATCGTCTAGTGAGTTATTCAGTTGTACCAATCGCTACAACGTTTCAAACAAATGAAACCGGATGGAACACTTGACACCAAAATGGGCATCAGAAAAGTCAACATTAGAAACATCACTATAGAACCTGCAAAGTCTTCCTTACTAACATCTGAGGTCTCTTGCCAACATTGGAACAATTGCCTTACAGACTAGGTAAGCAACAGCCTGACTTAGCCATACTCACGGAATCATACCTTTCAGAAATAACAGAAATTAAACAAGGACAAAGGAGTCTCTTACTGATTACCGCGTAACATCGTTGCTCAGCAGAATCAGTCCTCCTCCATGTTAAACAACACTTGGAGAAAGCATTGATTGTGGCAAGGGCACAAAGTGCATTCTGGCTGGGGGATTTCAAAGTCGATTGTCAAGAGTGGTTTTGGCAGCAGTACTGATCATGCTGGTCGGCTCCTGAGGACATAGCTACATTTTGGATCTGCAGAAGGTGGTGAGAGAATGAACGAGAGGGTAAAAAGCATATCTGACCTCATCCTTACCATTCTACCAACTGCAGATGTATATGTCCATGGCAGTATCGGTAAATGTGACCACCACACTGTCCTTGTGAAGACAAAGTCTATTGTCTCCATAACCTCTATTGTGTTGTTTGGCACTATCACCATGCTAATGGCACAGACTTTTAGCAGATCTACCAACTCAAGACTGAGCTTCCATAAGACACCGCGGACCATTAATAGCAGCCGAACTATACGCCAGCACAATCTGAAACATCATGGCCCAGCATGCCCCCCCACTCAACCATTCGCAGCAAATCAGAGAATTAACCATGTTTCAATGGAGAGTGCAGGAGGGCATGCCAGGAGCAGAAGCAGGAATATATAATGATAAAATGCTAATCTGCTTAATCTTCCAAACAGAAATACTTGCGTGCCAGATAGCATAAACAGCAAAGGACAGACAGAGCTTAGCAATCCCAGAACCAATGCATCAGATTTAAGCTCTGCAGTCCTGCTAATCCGATCGTGAATGGTCGTGGACCAACTCACTAGAGAAGGAGTCTCTACACATATCCCCATCCTCAATGATGGAAGAGCCCAGAACATCAGTGCAAAAGATAAATCTGAAGCTTTCACAGCAATCTTCAGTCAGAATTTTTTAGTGAATGATCCATTTCGGACACCTCCCGTGGTCACCGTCATTACAGGTAGCAGTCTTCAGCAAATTAGATTAACTGATATCCAGAAATGGTTGAAGGTACTGGATATTGCAAAGGCTATGGGGCCTGATAACATGCTGGCAATAGTCTTGAAGGCTTGTGCTCCAGAATTTACCGCTCCCCTAGCCAAGCTGTTCCAGTATGTTTACAAACTGCCAATGGGGAAAAACTGCTCAGATATGTCCCGTACATAAAACGCAGGACAAATTCAACCCGTCCAAATACCGCCTTATCAGTCCACTTTCCATCATCAGTAAAATGATGGAGGGTGTAATCAACAGTGCTATCAAACCGCATCTGCTCAAAACTAACCTGCTCAGTGAGGCCCAGTTTAGGTTTTGCCATGGTCACTCAGCTCCTGAACTTGTCACAGTCTTCGTTCAAACATAGGAAAGGCAACTGAATTCCAGCCCTTGACATCAAGGTTGCATTCTGCCAAATGTGACATCAAGGAGCCCAAGCAAAGATGGTATCCCACGCCAGCACTCCATTATTGGAGTCATACCTGACAGATAAGAAGATGGTCATTGTTGTTGGAGGTCAGTCATCTCAGCTCCAGAACATCTCTGCAGTAGTCCGTTAGGATAATGTCCTCGGTCCAAAAGTCTTCAGCTTCTTCAACAATTACCTTCCTTTCATCATAAGGTCAGAATTGGGGATATTCGATGATGACTGCACAATGTTCAGCATCATTCGCAAATGGTCAGATGCGGAAGCAGTCCATGCCCAAAGCAACATGATCTGGAAAATATCCAGGCTTGAGCTGACAAGTGGCAAGTAACATTTGCGACACAAAAATTCAGACAATGACTATCACCAATAAGAAACAATATAACCACTTTGTATTCAGCAGCATTATCAACACTAACCCCCCCCCCTTCCCCCCCCCCCCCCGCACACTATCAATATCCGACGGGGTATCATTGACCAGAAACTCAACTGGACTCGCCACATGAATATAACAGCAGATCAGAGGCTAGGAATACTGCAGGAGAAACGGACTACCCAAAGCCTGTCCATCATCTACAAAGCAGAAGTCAGGAATGAGATGGAATATTCTCACTTACCTGAATGAGTGCAGCCCCAACAACACTAAAGAAGCTTGACACCATCCAGGACAAAACAGACCATTTGATTTGCGCTACATCCACAAGCATTCAGTCCCTTCACCACGGTCGCTCAGGAGCAGCAGTGTGTACTATCTACAAGACACAATGGAGAAATTCCACAAAGATACTCAGACAGCTCCTTCCAATCTCACGAACACTTCCATCTGGAATGACAAGGGCAGTAAACTTTTGGGGACACCACCACCTTTAAATTCCCCTCCAAACCAGTTAACTTCCTGATTTGGAAATAGATCGCCGTTTTTTCATTGTTGCTGTGTCAAAACCCTGGCATTCCCTCCTAAATCACTAGTGGGTCAACACACAGCAGGTGGATTGCAGCAGTTCGAGAAAGCAGTTCGGTACCACCTTCACAAGGGGGCAACTAGGGGCGGGCAAGAATTGCTGGGCCCATCCAGCGATGCCCACATCCAAAAAAGATTTTTTACAAATAGATCCAAGTTGATCACTTCAGGAAATCAGTGTTTCTAATGTTGAACATTTTAGACCTTTCTGTTATTAGAAGGGTGTTCAGTATTCGATGACTTATTGTTGCTGAGTGCTGTGATAAGTTGCACCGTTTTGTCAAATTTAACAATACTGGCCTAGCAGGATTGATTCTTCAAAAATACCAGACTGAAAATTACAATCATCATAGAGACAATGTGCTCCCGCCAGATGAGACTAACAGATGGGAGCTCATTTTCAAAATATTAATGGATTACTGGCCGACACTGAATCCTCCCACCATCCGTATCACAGGTGTTAACATTGACCAGAACGTGAAGGCCAAACAACATACAAATACCATGATTACAAGAGCAGGTCAGAGACTTACAATTCTGCACTGAATAGTGGACCATATAATCATAACGGCATGAGATATAGCTATAGATTTAGGTCATTCAGCCTATCCCTTCACTCTGAAACTGTGCTATTTTGTCATAGTCTCTATGACTAGTGGCAATGTCTTTTAAATGTTGACTGTATCAATCTTTGCAGTAATCGATCAGTTTCTATCAAATACCTCACCTCCCATTCTTCTAAATTCCATCGAGTATGGATAAAACAGCCCTCAAATGTTGCTCATCTGACAATCTGTCATCCCCAAGATGGATCACCTCCAACATAGTCCATTGCATTCTCAGCAGTATGTCTCTTCAAACTCTCTCGAAATGAATGCTAACATTGCATTTGCTTTCCAAACTGTCAACTGAACCTGCGCATTAACCATAAGACAGGACAAATGCTTCAAAATCGTTTTGTGCTTCCAATTTAGTGGATCCTATTAGAACATAGTGTTTGCCTGTATTCCACCTACTTAACTGCATAATCTCACACGTTCCCATATTACGTTCCATCAGCCACGTGTTTTCTCACATTCCTAAACCGTCCAAGTCTTCCTGCAGCCTCCCCACTTCCTCTATATCACTTGCCCGTCCAACCATTATTGTATTATCTACAGACTTAGCAAAAATTCCCTCAATCCTAGGGCCAGGTGGTTCTTGCATAAGATGTTTCCTGAATTCCCGAAGGACTGTCCACCATCTACAAAGGACAACATTCTAGGTGTTGACTCCATTCAGGTTAACATAGGGGATTGATTGGAATTATATCTGTAAAATCTTCACTGTCTGCGCCACTGACACTCAGTAGGAGGACATGCTTCGCCCCTTTTGTTATGAATTTACCCCATTATGGTGACACAGGACTTGATGGTGCACAATCCCAGTGTATTGATGTCACTCTATCTCGACACTAACTGTGTGGTGCTCACACCGACTAATGTCACTGTGTCTTGATGACGACGGAGCGAGTTGGGGGAGGGGTTGGCTATGATGAATAACTGTGTGACTGTTAGGATGTAATCTGACCTGACAGCCTCGGATTTACCTGTGCCCTTTGTCACCGCTGCAGGCATGATAAGGTTCCCTGTACGTCAAATCAAGGAAAGTGATAGGCTTGGTTGATGTTCCAGGCTGAGCACGCAGATCCTGTATGGACCAATTGGCAGAGGTAATTACATACATCTTCAGCTTCACCCCCTGAAGCCCACGTCCCAACCTGCTTCAAGAAGGTGAAGAAAGTAAGTGAGAAAGCTCATGTAACTTTCGTTTATGATTACGGCCCAGTGGCTCCGAACTCAATAAATATGAAGTGATTCAAGAGACTGGTTATGATCCACACCACCTCCAGTCTCCCAGCCAGCCCAAATCCCGAATAATTTGTTGACTGATGTAATGGGTCCACAATGGATATCATATCCCAAACCCTGCACTTATCCCTGGAACATCTGGACAACAAAGGCACCGACATCATACTGCTGCTCATTGAGTACAGCTTCATCTTCAACATCAATATCCCCTCCAGACAGATCAAAAAACCCCATGACCATAGTCTCATCTCCTCCCTCTGCCACTGGATCCTCAGCTTTCTGACACACGCATCACTATGAGTGAAGATAGGTAACTGCACCTCCTCCACAATAACACTCAACACAGGAGTTCCAGAAGGATATGTCTTCAGTCCCCTACTGTATATCCCATACACCCACGGCTGTGACCACATCCCCCTACTGTAATCACTGTACAACCCTTTACCATCCACCCTGCATACCCACAGCTGTGTACTCAGACCCCTACTGCACTCGCTGTACATCCACGTTTGTGTCCTCAGCCCCCAACTGTACTTCCTGTTCACCCATGGATTTGTTGCCAAATTTCAAACAAACGCCATCTGCACGTTCGCTGCTGACACCACCATAGCAGGACGGATATCAAACAACGAAGACTCAGAACATAGAACAGATATAGAGCATTTAGTGGCGTGGTGTAATGATAATAACCTCTGTCTGAAATTCAGCGATAGTAAAGAACTGATCATTGACTTCAGAGAGAAATGAGGAGAGCACACTCCCATTTACACCGATGGTTGAGAGAGTGCAGAGTGTCAGTTTCCTCTGAGTGATGATAATTGACAACCTGTCCTAGACTTCTCAAATAAGTGTGACAATCAAGAAGGTCCAACAACGCATCTCCTTCCTCAGGTGGCTCAGGAAATTCAGCATGCACTATTTCTACAAATGCACCATTCAAAGCGTATTGTCTGGGAGCATAACGGCCTAGTATGTCAACTGCTCTTTTCAGGACCGTTAGAAACTACAGAAAATTGTGTGCAAAGCACACACCATCACGGATTCCAGCCTCCCAACCATTGACTCAATTTACACGGCTCGTTGCCGCAGAAAGGCTGCCAACATCTGTCCCAGATTACTGAGAGAAGTGAGGGAGGAGGGCTTTAACAGATATCTTTGTAGCATCCTTGATCACAATGAGATCGCGGAGGACTGGAGAATTGCTAATCCCCTTGTTTAAGAAGGGTATCAGCGATATTCCCGTTAATTATAGACCGGAGAACATGACGTCAGGTGTAGGGAAGCTGCTGGAGAAGATACTGAGGGATAGGATCTATTCTCATTCGGAAGAAAATCGGCTTATCAGTGATAGGCAACACGGTCTTGTGCGGGGAAGGTAAAGTCTTACCAACTTCATAGAATTCTTTGAGAAAATTAGAAAAGTTGACTGATGAGGGAAGGACTGTGGATGTCAAAAGAGAAAATGCTGGAAGATCTCAGCTGGTCTAGCAGCATCTGTAAGGAGAGTAAAGAGCTGAAGTTTCGAGTCTAACTGACCCTTTATAGATGTCATGTACATTTACTTCGACAAGGCATTTGATAAGGTTTCCCATGTTAGGGTTATGGAGAAAGTGAGGTCGCATGGGTTCCAGGGTATGCTAACTACGTGGATAAAGACGTGGCTTGGCTCAAGGAGACAGAGAGTAGTAGGGGAAGGGAGGTTCTAAAATGGAGAACTGTGACCAGTGATGTTCCACAGCGATCTGTGCTGGGACCGCTGTTGTTTATGATACATGTAAATGATTTGGAGGAAAGTATTGGTGGCCTGATTAGCAAGTTTGCAGATGACACTAAGATTAGTGGAGAAGTAGATAGTCAAGAGGACTGTAAGAGAATACAGCTGAATATAGATAGATTGGAGAGTTGGGCAGAGAAATTGCAGGTAGAGTTCAATCCGTTCAAATGGGAGGTGATGCATATTGGAATATCAACTTCAAGTGTAATTATACAGTGTGCGGAAACACCCTAGGGAAAATTGATGTGCAGAGAGAGCCAGATGTTCAGTTCCATTGTTCCCTGACGGTGGCAATGCAGGTTAGTGGAGTGGTCAAGAAGGCATATGGTATGCTTCACTTCATTGGACGGGGTAGTGAGAACAAGAGTTAGCCGAACATGTCACAGTTGTATAATACTTTGTTTCAGCCACAATTGGAATATTGCATCGAGTTCTGGTCACCACATAACCAAAAGGATGTGGATGGTTTAGAAAAGGGTGCAGAGGACACCAGGATATTGTCTGGTATGAAGGAAACTAGCTGTGAAAAGATCTTGAGTAGACTTTAATTATTTTCATTAGAAAGACGACAGTTGACAGAGGACCTGATTGAAGTCTATTGAAGACCTGATTGAAATTATAAGGGGTGTAGACAAGGTGAATATTAAGAAGCTTTTCCCCAGAGTAGGGGATTCAATTACCAGCGCTCACGAGTTCAAATTGAGAGGGGAAAAGTTTATTGGTGATTTGTATGGCAAGTTCTTTACACAGAGGGTGGTGGGTGCCTGGAATGCGTTGCCAGCGGAGTTGGTAGGGATGGCCACGATAGCACCATTTAAGATATTTTTTCTGGAGAGATACGTGAATGGGCAGGGAGCAAAGGGGTACAGAGCCTCAGAAAATTAGTAACAGGTTTAGACAGAGGATCTGGATCAGCACAGGCTTGGAGGGCCAAAGGGCCTGTTCCTGTTCTGTAATTTTCTTTGTTCTTTGTTCTAACATTATCAAAGTCTCATCACATCCCAGTAATGATCTCCTACAACCTCTTCCATTAGGCTCGGCGATACAGAAGCCTGATCACACGCAACAGCAGGTTCAGGAACAGCTTCTTCCAAGCTGTTGTCAGACTGATGTATGGACTCTTTCATCTCAGATAATGCTGATCTTGTTCATGTTGATCTCGCCTCGCGCACGCTCTGTGCAACATAACTTAATGCCTCTCAGTCATGATTTACAGCCATTGTTCTGTACATCCTTGCTTACTAACATCTGCCTGGACATCTTGGTACAGGTGACAATAAATCATCACCTTCCTCTCTCAAGCTCTCACTGATCCTCACTCCGAGCTCCCTCCAGTCCTCACTTCCAGCTTCTCCCGATCCCCAACCCAAGCTCCCCATATCCTTTGTCTCTGACTGTTTCTCTCACTCCGTTTCCCTGTGTTTTCCTTTTCTCTGTTTTCTGTTTCTCCCCCTGAGTTTACTCTCTCTCCTTCTCCCTGTCCATGTGACTGTTTGTTTCCCTGTTTTGTTTCCTTTCTCTCTTTGATTGACTGTCCTCCTGTTTCTCTCACGAACTATTTTGGAACTGCCTGTCTCCCAGTGTTCTGTATATTGGCAACTGAAATCATTCTATTCGAGTACATAACCGTCTGACATGGTAACTGTCCTGCCCAGGACCATGAGAACCTACAGAAAGTTGTGTGCACAGCCCACAACATCACAGAAACCACCATCCCATCCATGGACACCATTTATAATTCTCATTGTCGCAGAAAGTCTGGCAACATCAAAGATCTCTCCCATCCAGATAATTATCTCCTGCAAACTCCTGCATTATACTGATGAATTAACCTCTCTAACTTCAAATAATATTAAATGTGCTAATGTCGATCTTGCTCTGCACGTCACCTGTGTGATGTATCCTTGTATGCCTCACTCTGTCTAAGTACCCTGTGATCTCTGTTTTCTTGGAGAAAGTGAGGACTGCAGATGCTGGAGATCAGAGATTAAAAACTTGTTGCTGGAAAAGCGGAGCAGGTCAGGCATCATCCAAGGAACATGAGAATCGACATTTCGGGCATAAGCGCTTATTCAGGAATGAGGAGGGTGTGCCAGGCAGGCTAAGAAAAAAGGTAGGGAGGAGGGACTTGGGGGAGGGACGTTGGGAATGTGATAGGCGGAAGGAGGTTAAGGTGAGGGTGATAAGCCGGAGAGGGGGTGGGGGTGGAGAGGTCTGGAAGAAGATTGCACGTCGAGAAGGCGGTGCTGAGTCCGAGGGTTGGGACTGAGAAAAGGTGGGAGGAGGGGAAATGAGGAAGCTAGAAAAATCTGCATTCATCCCTTGTGGTTGGACGGTTCCTGGGCGGAAGATGAGGTGCTCTTCCTCCAGGCGTCGTGTTGCCATGATCTGTCGATGGAGGAGGCCAAAGACCTGTATATCCCTGGCGAAGTGGGAGGGGGAGTTAAATTGTTCAGCTATGGGGCGGTTGGGTTGTTTGGTGCGGGTGTCCCAGAGGTGTTAACCCTCAGACTCAGCACCGCCTTCTTCACCTGCAATCTTCTTCCCGACCTCTCTGCCCCCACCCCCTCTCCGGCCTATCACCCTCACCTTAACCTCCTTCCACCTATCGCATTCCCAACGCCCCTCCCCCAGTCCCTCCTCCCTACCTTTATTCTTAGCCTGCCTGGCACACCCTCCGCATTCCTGAAGAAGGGCTTATGCCCGAAAGGTCGATTCTCCTGCTCCTTGGATGCTGCCTGACCTGCTGCGCTTTTTCAGAAACACATTTTTAATCTCTGTTTTCTTGTTTATTATCACGTGCCTCCACTTCTCACAAAACAAAACCTACTACTGTATATGGGATTAGGAAGCGTGGACTTTTCTGAATGTTCCTCTCACTGCTCTAATAAGGCAAATTTAGAACTTCCATACTGAATTTGCTTCAGTAATTTATTTATATAAATTGACAAACATTTTAATGCAGTTTCATTTGTTGTGAAGCAGTAATTTTTACGCTTTTCGGCCTCAGTCCAAAACCAAAATTGATAAGTACAATGAACTTATTCATTAAGACCTATGAATTAATAAGTCAGGTTGAAATGAATATGATATTGGCTGGAAGATGGCATGAAATGGGTGCAGTGGCTTTCCTTTCTCTCTATTTGACTGATTGTCCTCCTGTTTCTCTCGCGAACTATTTTGGAACTGCCTGTCTCCCAGTGCTCTGTATAATGGCAACTGAAAGCCATGGGGAGACTGCATGAGGAAGTACAATGATATTCCCCAATCATGATCACTCTTTCTGACAGATAGAATTAACCATAACGCACAAGGAAACAGCCAACATTTGGGAGATGCGATGCTGAATGGCAATGTAAACTGAACAGGATAATTTTACATGTGATAAAATGAACTATATTTTTATACACATCATGTAATTAATGGGAGTACAGCTTGAGGAAGGGTCACCGGAACTGAAACATTAATTTCAATTTCGCTTCACAAATACACCAGACCTGCTTCTCTTTCCCTCCAATTTCTTTTTTTTTGAGATTGATATTATTGCTTACATCTGGACAGGATACTTGTATTAAAAACAGACACTGATAGCAAAACGTGAAGGGCAATGGGGAGACTACAGGAGAACAGCAGTAGAGATACAGCTCATTCTAAACTGGAAGACACGATGGACTGAGTTTCTGTCACCTTTGGTGTAACAATTGGGTGATATATATTGAAAGGTTTTGGAGAGTGGGGAGATAAGCTTGTTCAATGAAGGACACAGAGTGTTCCATCATCAATAATCTATTCCTATTTGTTCATGAAGTTCAGCTGCCTCTAAAGTGTTGTTTCAAACAAAGTGTCTTTCCTGAGATTTGCAGGATATTCTTAAAAAGATTTTTTTTTCATTTGAAATTTCAAGAAGAAACAGACTTCATCTGTAATACAAGTGTCACCGACGCACCAAATATAATAGGAATAGGAAAGGACCAAATTGTCCAAATATAACCAAGTTCAACATGTAGACCTATCACAAAACATGAAATATAATGATATGGAAATATGAAATAAAAACTGAAAATGGTGGAGAAATGCAACAGATGAGGAAGTATCTGCAGAGAGAAACTGAGTTAACATATCGACTATGATGAGACACTGTTCTGAAAAGTCATATTGGAATCAAAGGTTAAGTCTGTGCATCTCTGTTCAGATATTATCAGACCTGCGAAGTTTCGCTCCAGTTGTTTCGATTTTTTTTTGTTTCTGAACTGTGACAAATTGTCTGATCTGAATGATAACAGCAAAACCGTTATCTCAGTTTAATCTCGAGTAATTTGTTATGGACATTAAATGAGAAATTACAAAGTTCCTACGTTTGACAGGGCTCTAAATATCGTTGACGTATTGCATTGTGAGAACGTGCCATGATAATGTTGAAACAAAACTGGAAGTTGCTGCAAAAGGTCAGCAGGTCTGGCAGCTTCTGGACAGAGCAATCAGAGTTAACGTTTTGGGTCCAGTGACACTTCCTTAGAACTGATGGCAGCTAGGAAAATGTTGTTGATATGCAGAAGAGGCTGGATAGGTGTTAGTGGAAACGATTAGTAGCTAACAATAGAGAGTGAATAATGGAAGGTTATGTGAGAACTCGACCTGTTGTATGGGTAGGGGACAAGGATATTGGGGAGTTAAGGCCTTAAATTATTGAACTTGATTTTCATTCTGAGGGGCTGCAGGGACCGTACGCGGAAAATGATGTGTTGTTCTTCCAGCTTGCTCAGAGCTTTACTGGGACATTGCAGCAAGCCTGACACAGAGATAATGGCCTGTTAACAGGATAGGATATTAACGGGCAGGCAACTGGAAGCTCAGGGTCTTTTGCAGACGTTCAACATAGATGTTCTGCGAAGTAGCCAAGTAGCCTACTCTTCACTTCCCCAATGTGGATGGCGACCACATTTTGAGCAGCGAATGTAGTGGGCTAGATTGTGGAAAATGTTGGTAAGGTGCTGCTTAACCTGAGAGTTAAGGTTGGGCCCTTGGATAATGAGGAATGGGCAATAAATGAAGAAGTGTTGCACCTTCGGCAGGGGAAAGTGAAGTGGACATGCGGTGGGGGGTGCGGGGAGGTGTTGCGAGTGAATAAAGAGCGGACAGATGTGTCCTGGAGGGATTGGTCCCTGCAGAAGGTGGACAAGGGAGGGGAGGGGAATATGTGTCTGATGGTGGCATCTCACTTGAGTGGTGGAGGGGGGTGTATGCGGCTGATGGTCCTCTGCATGTTAATGCTGGTGGGATGGTAGGTGAGGACAAGGGGAAGTCTGCAGCAGCAGAGAAGTGGAGGGGGAAGCTCGACGTGAAGGAAATGAGTTAGACCCGGTTGAGGACCCGCTTGACAACTGTGCTTGGGAATCTTTGTTTGTGGAACATTGTGGTCATTTAAAATGCATCCATGTTGGATTTGGCATCATCAGAAGAAATGCGGTGGAGATGGATGAACTGAGAGAATGAATTGGGGTCTTTTCAGGAAACAGGGCATGAGGATGTCTACTCCAGATAGCTTTAGTAGTTGGTGGGTTAATACTGAATATCAGTGGTTGGTCGATCCCCAGAATTGGAAGCAGAGACGTCGAGGAAAGGAAGGGAGGAGTCACAGGTGGATCAGGTGAAAGGGAGGGGTGAAAACCCAAAGTGAAATGAATGAACGTTTCTAATTCTGGACAAGAGAGAGAAGCAGCAGCGATGATAACAGCTTTGTATCGGAGAAAGAACTGTGGAAGGGGTCTCGGATAGAACTGGAACAAGGAATGGCCTATGTACGCCATGAAGAAACAGGTAGAACACCGCCACGTGTGTATCCATGCACCCCCTCTGTGTGGCAGGGGCAGGCTGAAGCAATGGGTCTGCTCAGGCAGTTCTGTTTCTGGATTTTCAGGAATAGATGGAATCGAGCTCTGCTATCAGACAGTCATCAGCTTGAGGCAGTTAAGGGAGGAGGGGTCAAGTGGGGCGGTAATCTCCAGATTGAATGCGGTCAATTTTCGTAGATGAGACAATGGCCTGATGTGCCATGTTGGGGTCATGGTCCAGGGGAAGATAAGAGGAGATATCTGAGAGCGGGTGCTCAGCCTCTGTAATGTCGATGTTAGTCCACCAGACTACAGCAGCACCACCCTTATCAACACAGGCTGAATAACACAGTCAGGGTTGAATATAAGCACATGGAGTGCAGTTAGTTCAGAGGGTGATAGGTTGAATTCCGTGAGGGGGAGAAGAGAAATGAAGACAACCAATGTCACAACGAGAGTTCTTAATGAACAGATTGAGTTCAGATAAAAGGGTAGAGGGACCAGGTGTAGAGAGAGTGTTGGAGTTGGGTGATGGGGTCTATTGGATAGGGAGAAGAGTCTTGTCCAAAACAATGGGCATTGAGGCGAAGACAGCAGAAGAACAGGTCAACATCATGTCGAGCCCAAAATTCATTAAGGTGGTGGCACGGAGAGGCAAAGTTGAGATATTTGCTGAGTTCAGAAAATTCAGTATCAGAGAGTGGACGTTCAGGAGGGATGGTGAATATACGACAGGAAGTCGAGTTGGGGGAGGGCATGGAGTCAGTGGGTAGGGTATGGGAGGACAGGAGGCTTCAAGAGTATCATGGATATCTCTACATTGTTGCAAATTCGGGGGCTTACTACATCTGGTGAGCATGGCTAATGAGCTAGGGAATAAATTAGGATAGTTGAGTTCTGCAGCCTTGACCCAATTTGATACGATGTTGTTGGACAGAGAATATGTTGCTCTCAGTGGCACTGACATTGCACGATCAGTCCTCTGAAAGTAACTAATTGAAAATAATCGGGATCATAATCTGATTGAAACGTACTGATTTCTTCGGGGTGGTCCTCAACCTGCAAGCTCTAATCTTTCTGACAGTTTTGACCAAACTGTAAAAACATAATATGTCTTGATGTTATTAACAGAACAAATGTATCCATGGTTTTGGAAGGCACCAGCAAGGACAGAGTTTATTTGTTATTCCCAATAGCTCTGGGGAAGGAGTCATTGTACAGTGAGGAAATTACCAGCACAGAACTTCCTTCGGTTCACATTGACCACAGTTTACTCAGGGTCCCTGATGCCACATGAGCCAAATACTACGTTGATTAAAGGGAAATTACTCTGGTCTCACACAAATGACATTGGAAAATCAGTTAAAATAATAAAGAGCAAAAGGATCGAACACGGCTTGTGTGAACAATGTGTTCACTCTCCTCACAATGTTTAAAGGAAAACTGATACATGGACTTCTGATTCTGAGGATAGGTTTGTCCTATTTGTGATGAGGCTATTTGTTTAAGCCCTGTGGAACTCCACTCTGTACTATGGGGAACAAAACCACCCTGTTTACGGTGCATTAGACAGTGACAGACACACACTATTGTCTGTTCTAATTGGACATTGATCATCTCAATCCCATTATTAACTGATGACCAATAGCAGCACAGACACCAGCAGCTCCATTATCCCAGTTGGAAGGCAAAAAGACGAAAGGGATGGTCAGAAGAAGTTGGAGTAACTGGTGTAACTTCCAGTGGGAGCGGCAGAAGGGTGTGAAGGGAGATCGTCAGTGAAGAGAATGTATCAGCAATAGAAATAGTGCAAGGGATGTCGGCTTGTAAGGAAAGATTAGGAAGAAGAAGGACGAATGGCAGATGAAGTTTTAGTAACAGGGAAAAGCTTGTTTTGGGGAAGTGAGATTGGGTGTGAAAACATCACTGTTCAGGAAAATCGAGATCTAGTTTCCATTTTAAATTAAGAAAAGATTTCTTGTACTTTGTTTTCTATCATTTGATTCTTGTTTACATTAAACATGTAATCGATATTTTGGTATCTCCACCAAGTGCAGACATTTTTTTTGTCTCCTCTAGTGTGGTGCCTCAACATTTTTGAATATGAATATTTTTGCGGTATGTATTTGCTTCCAATTCAAGGTAGACATGAGAATATGATTTGCTCTCTTTCAGTTTGTCCATAACGTAGCATTTAATTGAATATTTATCCTCATCACACTAACTGATTTAAACAAACAATGAATGAGTCCATGTCCATCCTGCAGATGAAAACTTTCTTCACCTCTGGCAATTGCAGGGAATGTTACAAATCACAGTGCCAGGCAAAATGCTATTCTTCCAGCGCAAGATGCCAAACTCTACTTCATCCTAATTTAGTTAACGCTTTATGAAAAACGCTGTGGAAGGGCAGAGTGTAAAATGTGAATTCAACTCTGTGGCGAAAATGCTATTTGTGGCACCCTCATAAAAGATCTGAACTACATCACTCATACATTCACCAAAATAGGAAAAGCAAGGGACAGGAATTCTCAAATTTTCCTAATAATAACATCTGGAGAACAAGACGGAAATCATGGTTTGTATATGATATTCATAAATGACGATGGTGAGAATATGGAAGATCGGGGGCAGTGTAATTATAAAACATGTGGATAACACAAGGATGAGCAGTGTCGTTCACAGTGAGGAGGAAAGTGTTAGGCTACAGGAAGATTAAACATATTATTCAGGTAGATAGATAAAATGGTTGATGAAATTTAACACTGATAAATGTGGGATGATGCACGTAATAAGACAAGTGAGTACTCAAACTATGAGTGGGGAAGGCTAAATTTGCTTGTGTTTTCTTTACAGCAGGGAAGGTTGAAGAGAGAACTGGTACAGTTGTACAAAAGCATAAGGGGAATGGAGAGGATGAACAGTCACCAGCTGTTTGCCTCACTTGAAGAATCGAAAACAAAGGGACACACTGTTAAACTGAAAGGCAGGGGATTGAGAGAGGATTTGTGGAGTCTGTTTCGAACTGAGATGGTGGTACGTGCCTGGAATGCATTGCCGAGGAGGGTGTTTGACGCGGGTAACCTCACAGACGTTTAAAAAGAATGTAGATTTGCACTTTCTGGCGCAGACGTGATAGACCTGTTTTTTGTTGCATGATTCTATGCGGTAGCAGCCATGAACACTCTGATATATTCTGAAGCAATAAGGAATGACAATTGCTGGTTTGTTCCTTTAACTGTACTCAATAACTGGCTATATTACAAACCAGCATCATCTCATGTAGCTTCATGAGGGAGTGACGGTGAAGGAGGCCCAGGACCTTCATGTCCTTGGCAGAGTGGAAGGGAGAGTTGTAATGTTGAAATGAAATGTTCCCTCACCACCAGACGCCTGGAGGAAGAACGCCTCATCTTCCGCCTCGGAACACGTCAACCCCAGGGCATCAATGCAGACTTCAACATTTTCCTCATTTCCCCTTCCCCTACCTCACTGCAGTTCCAAACTTCCAGCTCAGCACTGTCCCCATGGCATGTCCTACCTGCCTATCTTCTTCTCCATATATCTACTCCACCCCCTCCCCCCTCGTTCTATCAACTTCATCCTCTCCCCCACCCTCCTCTCACTTATCTATCCACTCTTCAGGCTCTCTGCCTGTATTCCTGATGAAGGGTTTTCCCTAAACGTTGATTTTACTGCTCCTCGGATGTTGCCTGAACTGCTGTGCTCTTCCAGCACCACGAATCCAGAATCTGGTTTCCAGCATCTGCAGTCATTGTTTTTACCATGTCTTTTTTTGTGTCGAGTTGATGTTTGTGTATCTGAGTGACTAGTTTCCTGCTTTTTTTTCCGATGTAGTATTTGTTACATTTCATGCAAGGCATTGGGCTTATTCGTCTTGGAGCAGAACAGATAAAAATGTGAACTTTTTGCAGAGCTCAAAATTAAGAAAACAAAAAGTTGCTAAGTAAAACAAGAATACTCTGTTTCCAATAGCTGGCATTACAGCATCAATGAGTTCTAATTTCAAAATTGTCAGCAATGGAGCTAGGAGTGAAATAAGGAAAACAAAAACGTATTTATTGAGAGAGTTGTTTGGATTTGGAATGCACCGCCTGGGAGAGTAGTCGATAAAGATGCAATGGAGAACTGTATATATTTGGAAATTATGAATTTAACGGGCTACAGAGATATGGCTGGCAAATGGGAGGGACGTGGGAGACATTTCTGAAGCTGATGCACACACAGTGGCAAATGGTGCCCTCCTGTACTTTAAACTTTTGCACTCTGTCATGTGTCAGATGCGAATACAAGTCAGTATCAGATTATTTCCCATTGTACATGTTCGCAAATATTTGATTATTTGGTTCAACTTAAGCATTCAAAATGCAAATATTGCAAGGTCAGCTTCATTATAAAATCAATTATGACTCAGAACATGAATACTTTAAATGTTATATTCCAATTGCTAAACCAAATATGCCATCACTTTTGCACAAATCTCTTTGAAAATGTCTGACTTTTCACTCACATGATAATACGTTCATCGTTTTTTACCCTGTCCACATATATTATCAAATTTCATTCTTACTAAAAATTGGAAGTTTTCAACTTATTGTTCGCTAAAATTTGATAACACGGATCATTTATTTAGTTTAATTTTCACAGTGCATGCCGAACTAATACCATTTCTAAACTGCTGGCAAATAGCTGAAGCTTGTATATTTCCATGAGAAATTAAACTGATTGATTATATGTCAATATAATCATATAATTGATTATATGTATAAGAAAGCTAATTGTATTATTTTGTTCAATCGTTTGCTCATGCTGAACATGTAATCATTCAGAAGCCAACCAGTTTCTAATAATTGGAGTGAAATTGCATTGTTTTGAATCCTGACATTGAATATGTAATTCTGGTCACCAATATAGTTAGGTACCATGTTGTTTTTTACGATATAAAATAAAATGTACGTTCTTTATTTCTGTGTTAGAAAATCATGACAGGAAGTACATATTTTAGTTCCATAAACATAGAATAAACTGAATTGCTTTCAGGGATTATAGTTCAGTTGAATAATCATAGCTCACATCTTATTTTTGACCAATTTACGAAACATAATAAACATCTGATTAATACATGGGTCACCCAACAGATTGTATCTGAAGAAAACACTAGCAAATAACAAGTCAAGAATCACATTCATAACTGAACTTGGCGGATTCTGTCTGGTGTACGTCATCACACACAGATATTGTACTGGCACTCAGGTGACTGTATGCTCCATAACTGGATGTTTTGGGCTAATGCCCCACCCAGCTTCCTGATTTCATATACATCACTCCCTCACACGTAAAACAATTGATGAGAATCCACAAGATGGGTGAAACAGGAAACATGGAACAGTGCAGCACAGTACAGGCCCTTCGGCCCTTGATGTCCTGCCAACCTTTTACCCTTTTCGAAGATCAGACTTACTTGCAGACCCCTCATTGTACTATCATTCATGTGCCGGTCCAATTGTCGCTTAAATATCCCTAATGCAGCTGGCTCTACTACTGCTGCTGACAGTGTATTCCACGCACCAACCATTCTCTGTGTAAATAACCTACTTCTGACATCTCACCTAAACCTTCCTCCATTCATCTTAAGATTATGCCCCCGCGAGATAATTCTCTGGATATCCACTCTATCTATGGCTCGCATCATCTTGCACACATCTATCATGTCACCTCCCATTCTTCTTTGCTCCAATGAAAAAAGCTGTGGCTCACTCAAAAATCTTTGTAAGACATGACCTCCTGTTAAGGCAGCATCTTGGTCAATTTCCTCAGCACCCTCTCCAAAGCATTGTCTTTCCAGTAATGAAGCAACTAGAAGTGAACACAATATTCTACATGTAGTCTCAGTAGAGTTTTTTGAGTTGCAGTACAACCTCGTATTTGTTAAACTAAATCCCCCGGCTAATCAGAACACCATACGTCTTAACAATCTTATCAACTTGGGTGGCAACTTTAGGCTGCTATGACATGGACCACAAGATCCCTATGGTCCTCCACACTGCCAAGAATCCTCCCTTTATTCGTGTGTTCTGCATTCAAATTCCACCTTCCAAAATGAATCACTCCACACTTATCCTGGTTGAGCTCCATCTGCCATATATCAGACCAGCTCTGCATACCATCAATGTCCCATTACAACCTACAACAGCCCTCCACACTATCCACAACTCCAAAAATCTTTGTTACGTCATAAAACTTACTAAAGCATCCTTAAACTTTAACATCCAAGTCATTTATAAAAATCACAACAGCAGATGTCCCAGAACCGATCCCTGCAAAACACCAATGATCACCAAGCTCCAGGTTGAAAACTTTCCACGTACTACCATCCTCGGTCTTCTATTGGCCAGATAATTCAATATCCGCACAGACAGATTTCCCTGTATCATATGCCTCCTTACTTTCTGAATGAGCCTACCAAGGGGAACCTTGTCAATCACGTTGCTAAAATCTATGAACATCACATCCACTGCTCTAAATTCACCAATGTATTTTGTTCCATCCTGAAAGAATTCAATAAGATGTGTGAGGCAAGATAGAACATAGAACATAGAACAGTACAGCACAGAACAGGCCCTTCGTCCCACGATGTTGTGCCGAATATTTGTCCTAGCTTAAGCACCCATCTATGTACCTATCCAATTGCCGCTTAAAGGTCACCAATGTTTCTGACGCTGCCACTCCAATAGGTAGCGCATTCCATGTCCCCACCATTCTCTGGATAAAGAACCAACCCCCTGACATCCCCCCATACCTTCCACCCTTCATCTTAAATTTATATCCCCTTGTAACACTCTGTTGTACCCGGAAAAAGTTTCTGACTGTCTACTCAATTCCTCTGATCATCTTATAAACCTCTATCAAGTCACCCCTCATCCTTCGCCGTTCCAATGAGAAAAGTCCTAGCACTCTCAACCTATCCTCGCATGGCCTATGCTCCATTCCAGGCAACATCCTGCTAAATCTTCTCTGCACCCTCTCCAAAGCTTGCACATCTTTCCAAAAGTGAGGCGACTCGCACTGTACACAGTAATCCAAATGTGGCCTAACCAAGGTCCTGTACAGCTGCAACATCACTTCACGATTCTTGAATTCAATCCCTCTGCTAATGAACGCTAATGCACTATATCTTCCCTCATAAAACCATGCTATCTCTAATCAAACTATCATTTGCCAAATAATCATAAATTCTGTCTCTCAGATCCTCTCCAATACTTTGTCCAAAATTGTAATTCCCAGGATTATTGCTATTCCCTTTCCTGAACAAGAGATTAACATTTGTCGCCCCCCCCCCCCCCCCAATCATCTGGCAATACTTCAGTGGAGAGTGAGTATGCAAAGATCATCGGCGAAGGTGCCAATTTCAGTGATAACCTCGGATGTTTCCTGTCTGGCCCAGGGGTTTTATCTATCCTTATATTTGCACTTCAACCAATCTGCACTTCACCTCACATTGTCTAATCCCTGCCCAACCAATTGACTGTTTGACTGATTTCCATTTCAGGGCTGCCCTCCCGAGCAAATACAGTTCACAATATCCTGTGAATCACGGAATGGAAAAAATGTGAAGGCATCAATGACTTCCTGATGAAGGACTTCTGCCCATAGTTTTCACTCTCCAGCTCCTCGTGATGTTTCCTGACTTGCTGTGCTTTACGAGCGCCACACTTTTCGACTCTGATCTCCAGCAACTGCAGTCCTCATTTCTCCATTATTGAGGGTTGACTCCTCGCACACTGAACAGGTTTTCATTGTCTGTGCAGCTACTGTTCAGTTCTAGAATGTTGCATTTGATGAATACATTAATTATAAAAATAAATTACAATTCAACAGTTCTAGAGTTACAGTTTTGTTTCATGGATTATGCAGCTTAATAACAAACAGTAAACGACGGATGAACGCCGAGTTACAGAGTATTCCACGTCTAATATTCCAGGCTGGATATTCTTTGCATTAATGCTGGGAATATTATCAGATAGACAGATGTGATAATGAAACAAGGTGACATGTGGAAGTGTTACATTTTTGCCATCACAGAGACGTATCTGAAGGAGGCCAGGGCTGACAACTCAATATTCAGTGTTACAAGAATGAAAGGCAGGGCAGGAGAGGGGAAAAAGAGGAGGTGGGATTGCATTGTTAATTATGGAGTCAATGACTGCAGGAAGAAGGGACGATGCACTGGAAGGAACTTCTAATGACGCTTTGCATGTAGAGCTCATAATCAAAACCATTACAAATACACTGCTGCGGATATATTATAGAACCCCACATAAAAGAGAGTACAGAAGCAATATAAAACTAATTTTCTGAGGTGTGTAACTACAATAGTCGGATCATTATATTCAGGTATTTCAATTCCAAATATTCATTAGGGCAGTGATAACTTTTTAAGGTGGGGAAGATATCTTGAAATTTAATCCAGACAGCTTCTTACATCAACATGGAGCAGGTACAACAATGGGCGGTATAGTGCTGGGCATCACTGTGGGGAACGAAGCCAGTTAGTTATTGCAGGCAGGATTGGGAAAGAATTGTAGCATCAGTGACTGTTACTCATGCATTTTTAGCTTGTAAAGGAAAAGACCAAAAGAAATAGCTCCAAAAAATAAAAGATTTTTGGACTGCTGAGGCAGATTGTATTAAAAATAAGTCATGATCTGGCCATAGTACAGTTACTTCTGGGTGAAACTGTAGCAGAAGAGCGTGGGGGGGGGGGGGGGGGGCGGGGGGATGGGGGTCAAATTCTCACAATGGAATCGATGCCAGTGTCACCGCAACATGTTACACTGAAGATGAAATTTATGAAAACAAGACAGGAGAACCTTGAATGTCGACAAATATTCAGAATGAAATTAAAAATTATAGATATGCTTAAAACAGTTCTAAAGTGGGCAGGTCAATGGAGATCCCAGAAGAGTAACGAACATATAGGGATAAACTCAAGAAAGTAAGTAGAAGAGCAAAAATGGGAATGATAAAAACATTAGCTGGCAATATTTTCAAGAATTCAACGACATTTAATCGATGTATTAAGGGTAAGAGGGTAACAAGACAAAGAATGGGGTGTATTAGGGACCGAGGAAGCAGCGTGTGCACAGAACCAGAGAATATGTAAAGCACGTACGACATATCGGTCTTTGCTTTGGAGAAGCAGTTCCTGGATTCACTGTCAGTTTCTGACAGTGTGTCTTTGAGCAGGTTGACACAGATGCTGAGGAAAAATTGGAAGTTGATGCAGGACTAAAAGTGGGCTAATCCCTAGATCCGGATGAACTGCAAATTAGACTAATGTGGAAGATGAGGGAGGAGATTACAGGCTCTTAAATTTTGTGGGTTTTTTATTGTTTTGCATCTGGCCACAGAGGAGGTGTGATTGAACAGGACAAAATCTCATGAAAGTTCAACTTCCATGCAGAGTGCTAGAAAAAATCAATGGGGTCTAAAGATCACCAAGTCTCACATCAATGGGAGGGAAACCATTGTGCAAAATTGTGAAGGCTGTTTTGGCTGGATCACTAAATATCTTCAAGGCTGAGATGGACAGATTTTTAAACAAGGGTGACATCTGTTCTTATTAGAACGACAGCAAAGACCAAAGGAATGCGACAATGCCGATTGGCTGTCAGGGTGAAGATTTGCATCAGCGCAGTCAACACTACCAGAGGGAAGACCTCAGCAACACATCTTCCATGGGCACGCATGAACCTGGTGTCAAGGAATGCTACAGGCTAAATATTCCATCACTGGTTTCCCTCCTTCCCTAGCAGGGGAGATGACATGATCAATAAGGTGGATCTTCCCAAGATGAGTCTAGGATCAAGTGTCTGTTCTTATTAGAATGGGTGTCGAGTTGCGAATCATCAGAGCTAGTTGAGATCATCGCTGGATTGTGATTGGAGGACAGTTTGTTGGTGCTGATCTGCTCCTTGGTGGATCCTCATGCTGGTTTCAGCCTAACACCATATCAGGGACCTGACAACCTAGGAGCTATGGCCTCAGCAACCGCTCAAAGCACAGGCCAGGGCATACACAGCACAGTCAGGGCTACTGTAAAGAAGATGGAGGAATGTACACCGGTCGATCGGACTGTGTCCCTCAAAAAAATTATGCCCGAGTGCTGCGGGTTTGACGCAGCAAACGTGTACTGCCTGCAGGATTTCCCTTAGGCAGGCGATTTCGATGTGACCTTCGGGAGCAGGAAGCATTGCGAGCAGCTCCAGAAGGTGTTTAAAGAGAAGGAAGGGGGGGATCTGTTCTCCATCTGGTGGGTGGTCGCGTTGTATGTGCTTCCTGCACAGAGGAGTAAGGTTGTTATAATTCATATGTACAACCCCCACGTCCCAGCAGCTGATGTCCTGACCTTCCTGAGAAGATGTATCCAGATCGAGGGAGAAAGCACTAATGTGGTTGACCATTTCGGGATCTTGACCAGCAAGCGACAGGTCAGGGTAACCCTGAGGGTCGATGCCAGCGGGAACATCCTCCACACACACTCCAGATTTGCAATCAGAGGGAGCCGAGTTACATGACGGTCACAGGGCAACCGAAAGTGTGCCAAAACTGCAGAAGATCAGGAAACATGGCGGCAGACTGTAAGGTGACTCTGTTGAAACTGCAAGCAGGAGGGTCACCCAACCAAGGAATGCAAAGAGGATAAGAACTGTAATTGTGCTGAGAGGCAGAACATATGTACAAGGCCTGCCCAAGATGAGCGGCCGCCACGTACTCTCAGATGGCCAGAGGTGGACGGCAAAAGATCAGCAAGGCACCACAATCCAGCAAGGGAACGGTGTTTCGTGGAACCCAGAAGGAAAGACAGGCTGGAGCATAGTAGGCCGCAGTCAGCGGAGATGTGCAGCAGCCAATCCAAACTCCTACAGGTCAGGCAGAGGTAATGGAAGAGGAGGGAACCAAGGGGGGCGAGGAGTGGATTCCTGTAAAAAAAAGGAAGTGGAAAACTCTACAGGTCCCCAAAAACACCCAGCAAAGGGGAAACGACACCTGCAAGAGGAGGAAATGGGCAGCTCCTCGGATGTTGAGGACAGGTGAAAGGAGAGTCGTCACCACCAGAAGAAACAAAGCGCCGTGGGTAGAAAGGAGGGCAGCACCCCCTCCAAACAGGAAAAGACGAACCCTCTTTGGGGACTGGTAAAGACCAACCCCCACCCAGTGAGGACCAGGAGGTATACACACCGCCCCACAGCCCCAGATAACTGGTTTCAGCGATCCTCTGACAGCCCTGCGGTCAGACAGAGACCTGGATTGTGCGGACCCTCGGCCCAGCCTGATGACACCAGAGCGGGAAAATGTCCTCAGCGTGGAGTCAGACAGCTACCTCAGCCCTGCAAGTGTCCAGCAGTTCGCTTACACCACAGGGATGCAGACAGCTACCCCAGAGAGGCACAACCAACAGCAAATGGACACTGGTAACCTCATAAACTGTTAAAATGCGTATAAAATTGCCAGCATTAATGTGCATCGCATTAAATCTGCTATGCAATGTGTTTCTACGTTGGCCTTCTTAGCCAATGTTAAAGCCGATGTCCTGTTTCTGCAGGAGCGTGGGATACCGCACCTCACTAGCTATAGGAAATGGTAGAGTTTGTGGGGCCATGGGCCGTCGGTTTGTTTGGGGAGCAACAATAACCGCGCCTCCGGCCTGGGTATCCTGTTACGAGGAGGCAATTTCACCATCTCCGTGGTTAATGAGGTGTTAGGCAGGCGCCTCCTCGTCACCGATGTCATGTACAGGAATGCTACCCAGAGACTGATCAATGTGTATGCCTCAGTGGGTAAGAGTGAACGATTGGCCGTCCTGCAACAGCTTCAACTTTGCTGGCTACGTCCAGGTCGGTCATTCTGACAGGAGATTTGAACGGTATCATTGATGCAGATGGACAATCCGGCGGCGGGGGATGGGGGTGGGGGTGGTGGGGTAAGGGGAAGGGTGTGGCAGTAAACTGGACGCCACTTCCAGACCCCTGATGGTAATGGTAAAAGATGCCAAGCTGCATGACGTCTTCAGCAACCCTGCAGACTGAGCACAGTATAGTTATACTTTTTCACGGGCAGACGGGTCTATGTGCTCAAGGATAGATTACTTGTTTGAGTCCCGAACATTCTTCATCAGATACAGCGACGTCAAGCCGGTGTTCTTCTCTGACCACTGCCTCCTGCTGGCCGACTGTCACCTACAGGACGAGAAGCAGTCTGGTAAGGGAACGTGGAAGCTGAACACAAATCTGTTGGCCCCAGGAAACATTGAGGAGCTCAAGAGGGACTACACAGGTTGGAGAAACATGAAGCTCCTCGTTGAGTCTCCAGAAGACTGGTGGGAAACAGTAAAAGGGAACATCAAGAGGTTCTTGATTCTCAAAGATGTTCAGGATGCGATGGAGAGGCGGGCAAGACTGTCCCAACTCCAGGAAAGCATGCAAAACTTGCTCTTGCTGCAGACGATGAGGGTCAATGTCATGAACGATCTGGAGATGAAGGGCCAGCAAGACTCGCTCTTTACAACGGAGGCCTCTAAGAAAATCTTCCAGTGAAGGGTTCGCTCCATGGAATCGTGCTCCATTTTCTTCTTCCAGAAGGTGCACAAAGTAGGAAGAAGATCACTAACTCCATAAGGTTCAGCAAATCCTTCTATGCCAGTACATATAACTCGAGGCCATCCGACAGTGCTGCCTCCCAGTCGTTCCTGTCCTATATCACGGAGGTCTTTGACGACAGAACACGGGAGAGGCTGAACCAGCCGTTATCTCTGGATGAGCTAACCAAGGAACTCGATTCCTTTGAAAAGAATAAAACTCCCGGAAGTGACGGCTTACTGGTTGTGCTCTATTCTGCTCTATGGGACTTGATTGGCAAGGAACTGCTGAAGGTGTATGTCAGTATGTTTCTGGCAGGTATTATAAGTGAATCCATGAGGAAAGGCATCATCACCCTCATCTACAAGCGGAAGGGGGGAGGGAGGAAATCAGAAATTGGAGACAGATCTCACTATTGAATGCGGATTACAAAATCTTGTCAAAGTTCGTCGCCAACCGGGTCAGGTCTGCTCTGGGGTCGGTGATTCATCCTGACCAAACCTGTGCTGTACCGGGCAGGATAATCGCTGAGAGTCTCGCAATCCTCAGGGATACGATCAGCTATGTGCAGGACAGGACGTTTAACACCTGCCTCTTCAGACTGGACCCGGAGAAAGCCTTTGATAGGATATTTCATACGTGTATGAGAGATATTCTATCCAAAATGGGCTTTGGTGAAGGAATCTACAATTGGATCAGACTGCACTACACCAACATTGTCAGTGCAGTCTCAATCAATTGGTGGGAATCAGTTAACTTCCCAGTAAGATCTGGAGTCAGGCAGGGCTCCCCTGTCTCTCCTGCCTTGTTTGTGTGCTGCATAGATCCGTTTGCAGAGTCCATCAGGAAGGATGCGAGCCTGAGAGCGGTGATTATTCGTGTCAGCAGGGGCCTCCAGGTTAAGGCCTCCCTCTATATGAATGATGTCGCTGTTTTCTGATGGGATCCACTGTCCGTGCACAAACTCATGTTCATATGTGACCAGTTCAAACAGACCTTGGGGGCCAAGGTAAACCGAGGCAAGAGTGAGGCCATGCTCTTCAGGAACTGGGCTGACCAATCCTCCATCCCCATCACCGTCAGGACTGACCAACTGAAGGTGCTGGGTATTTGTTTCGGCTTGGATGGGGCGTGTGCCAATCTTGGGAGGAGCGCATCAGGAAACTGAGTAAGAAACTGGGCAGATGGAAGCAGCGGTCGCTCTCCATCACGGGAAAAGCTTGGTCGTCTGGTGTGAGGCACTATCATTGCTGTTATATGTGGCACAGGTCTGGCCTATTCACCGAACCTGTGCCGTCGCAGTCTCCTGGGACATCTTCCAATTTATATGGAGATCAAAGATGGACTCGACGTACAAAGATCCGGGAAACGGGGGAGAAAACACTCCCAATGCCACCCTCACACTGATGGCAACCTTTGTGTGCGGCTGTGCGTTGCTCCCCGATACCCAAAAAAGAAATGTCACTACGTACTGAGATTCTACCTGCCCCCGGTGTTGCAAAGGAGGGGCCTGGTCTCGCAGCAAGTTGTTGGACCGTTCTGTATCACCTGTCCTTGGTGGAGAAATTTCTGAAGAATAACACCTTTGACCACAAGTCCATCAGGAAATGGTCAGCACATAGTGTCCTTGAGACCTGTCGGGAAAAGGAGAGGGTGGACCCTGTTGAGCGGTTCCCTGAGCAGACTGTCAAACCCATTTGGCAGAATGCCTCATCGCCAGAACTTTCCAACAAATACCAAGACATGGCTTGTCTGGTGTTGAGAAGGTCTCTGCCTGTGAGATCCTTTATGCACGCCCAGTCTCTCAGCCGCACCACACGCTGCCCTCGAAGCGGGTGTGGAGGGGACCAGACTGTCAGACACCTCCTTCTGGAATGTGCATATCCAAAGGAAATCTGTAGAGGAATGCAATGGTATTTGTTGAGGTTTGTTCTGAGCAGCGCCGTGATGCAGGACTCCATCCTCTATGGTCTGTTTCCTGGGATACAAACTTAGAACATCATCAACTGTGCATGGAGGATCATCAACTTGGTCAAAGACGCTCTTTTGTCTGTCTGAAACCTGTTGATATTCCAGCTGAAGGAGTTGCCCCCGAATGAGTGTTGCAGAATGGCACATTCTGAGGTCCAGGACTACGTATTGAGGGATGCGCTGAATCTTTGGGCAGCTGCTGCCAAGACGCGATGTGGAAAGACCACCGTGCCATGTCTGTCCACCAAAGAAAAACAGGGGACCCACTCATTAAGTGGGCTCCGCTGGCAACTCAGTTAAATATATGGATGGTAAACGTACAGACTTCTATATGCGAAGGATTAATTCTGATCTCTGTGTGTAAAGAAATGCAATGTGCACATATGAATTGCATCATCAATTGTATAGATCAACAAAATATTTTATGAATAAAGTATATTTTTGAAATAAAAATAAGTGTTTCCCTCCTTTCCTAACCATAACTAAATGTGGAGTGGTCGATTGACATGCTGTAATTATCAGAGTAGGTAGTAATGCTTTGGTTTGAGAAGCTTCAGTAAGCAGCAGCTCAGCAAAATGTGCAGATAAGCTCAGATAAAGTCTCTTTAATGCTAGTCTGACAGCAGTCGAGATGGCAGTTAGGGCAGTCACATGTTCTACCTGCGGGATGTGGGTCCTCAGGGAGACTTCCACTGTTCCTGATGAATACACGTGTGTGGGAAGTGTTTGGGCGCTGTAGCTGGCTGCTCTCGGGGTCATCCGAGATACTGAGAACTTCGTAGATAAGACCTTTAGTGAGATGGTCACACGCAAATCCCTCCCTTAGCCTGTTTCTGCAATGACTGTCATATCACAGTACCATGTAAAGATCCATGTCCTGAGTTCATCTGCCTTCCTTGTCAGCCCTGTTGCCTTTAAATAAACGCTATTTATTCCAACAAGCGTTCCTTGCTTCCTGTCGTGTTCCAGGCAGAGAGTAGCTGGGCGACCACTAGGAATGGCAAACGGAGTAGGCAGAGAGTGCAGGAATCGCCTGTGGCTATTCCACTTAAAAACAAATATACCATTCTCGATACTGATTTTGGGTTTGGGGGAGTGGGCGGGTGTCGGGAAATGAACGTTCAAGGGAAAGCAGCAGCAGCCAGGTTGGTTGCAGTACAACTGGCTCTGGGGCACAGCGGGAAAGGGTAAAGTTAAACAGGGTCTTAGAGGTAGGAGAGTCGATTATTAGGGGGACAGATTGTAGATTCTGTGGCCTCAAACAGGAATCCAGGATGGTGTGTTACCTCTCAGGTGTCAGAGGACAGGATGTCTCCGAGTGGCTGCAGAACGTTCTCAAGGGGAGGCTGACCAACCAGAAGTCATTGTGCACGTTGGCACAAATGACAGAGGTAGGTATAGGAATGAGGTCCTACAGAGTGATTACAGAGAGCGAGAAGGAAAGTTAAAAACCAGGACCTCGACGGTGGTAATCTCCTGATTACTTCCAGTGTCATGAGCTAGTGTAGGTAAAAATAGGCGGATATGACAAATAAATATGTGACTAAAGAATTGGTACAGGACAGAGATTCAGATTTTTAGATCAAAGGGAATTTTTTGACAAAGGTGACCCCTTCAAGAGGGACAGGTTGCAAATGCACTAGACGGGGGACCAATATCTTCGCAGCTAGTTTTGCTAGTGCTACAAGGGAGAGTTGAAACGAGATTGGCATAGGGGGTGGTATCCTCAAGAGCAGGGAGGCAACTGCGATGCTGGAAAAAGATACAGTAATCAGGATTTGAAATGTGAAACGTTAGGTCAAGCTGGAACAAGACGGGGAACAAGGAATGCCTGTTGGCTTAATTTCCATTTATTTAAATGCAAAAGGGCTGATCGGTAAGACTGATGATCTCCGGGTGTGCATATGTACGTGGGACTGAGATAGTATAGCTATTACAGAAATATGGCTGAGGGACAGATAGGATTGACAGCTTAATGTACCCTGGGTAAAATGCATTAGGAGGGACAGAAATGGTGGAAAGACTTGTATTTCTGATGAAGGGGAGTATCACAAAGCATCAGAGAAGAAATAACTAAAGGATCAATCAGGGTGTCTTTGTGGGTGGAATTAAGAAATAAGAAGGGGATGGTGACATTATTGTGCCCCCAAATAGTCAATAGTAATTACAGGAACAAAAATACGTACAGAGATTAGGGAGACTTGAAAGAACAATAGGGTTGTCATAATGGTAGTTTTAATTTTTATAACACAGATTGGGACTGCCAGAGCATTAAGGGATTTGATGATATTAAATTCATTAAGTGCGTCAGGGAAGTTTCCTCAAGCAGTATGTAGAGGGTCCTAATCGGGAAGAGGCAAAATTTGACCTATTCTTAGGAAATAGTGCAGGACAGGTGAGTGAGGTGACGGTGGATTCGCAGTTTGAGACCTGTGACCATAGTTCTATTAATTTTAAAATAGTTACGTAGAAGAAAAAAAACTGGTCCTCAGATTCAAGTTCTACATTGGGGCGAGGTGAATTTTGCCGGAATTGTACAGGAGCTTGCGGGGTTGATTGGATTCGTTTGTTTGCAGGCGAAGGGACCTCTGGCAAGTGGAAGCCTTTCAAAGTGAGACAGCTGGAATTCAAGATCTATATGTTCCTGTTAGGGTGAAAGGAAAGTTGACAGGAATGGGGAAACTTGAATGACAGGAGATATTGAGGCTTTGACCAGAAAAAAAT
The DNA here is from genome assembly GCF_047496795.1 of Chiloscyllium punctatum. Taxonomy (NCBI): domain Eukaryota; kingdom Metazoa; phylum Chordata; class Chondrichthyes; order Orectolobiformes; family Hemiscylliidae; genus Chiloscyllium; species Chiloscyllium punctatum. The sequence goes on along the minus strand of NC_092791.1, from coordinate 6,011,187 downwards.
GTGGACGTGTGGCTCAAGTCCAGGCAGGCGGGATCAGGGGAATCATTGGAGGTACACAGGGGATACTGGAGTTTAGTGACGAAGGAAATCAGTAGGGCGATAAAGGGCCTTGACTGAGAAGATCAGGGTGAATCCAAAGAGGTTCATTTTGAATATTAAAGGAAAAAAAAACATTAACTGCAGAAAGAATAGGACCATCAAAGACCAAAGTGGACATGTATGTGTGGAACCATAAGAGATGGGCGATATCTGTGTTTACCGTGGAGAAAAACATGAATACTTGGGAACTTGGGGAAGTTAGTGGTGGTATCTTAAGGAAAGTCCATAGCACAGTAGGCGAGGTTTTGAATGTACTGGAATGTTTGATGATGGATAAATCACATTGTCCTTAACAGATAGATATAAGAAAACTGCAAGGGGCTAGAGAAAAAATTGATAGGCCCTGGCTGATAAATCTGATCATCATTAACCACAGCTGAGATCCCTGAAGACTTGAGGATAACAAATGTTGTATCTTATTCAAGAAGGACTGGAAAGCAAATATCTAGAAACTATCGACCAGGAAGTTTAACATCTCTACGTTACTTGAGAAGATTATCAGGGATACGTTGGACATGCATTTGGAAAATTGAATTTGATTCGGAATAGTCAGCATGACTTTATGTGTGGAAGTTTGTACCTGACGAATTTGTTAAAGTTCTATGATGACGTGCACAGGAAAGTTGACGAGGTCTGGCCGGTACATGTCGAAACATGTCGTGCTGTCAAAGCACAGCAGGTCAGGCAGCATCGGAGAGGCAGGAAAATCGACGTTTTGGGCATCAGCCCATCATCAGAAATGTCCAAATCAGCGATTTTACAGCCTCTCGGATGCTGCATGACCTGCTGAGTGATTCCAGCACCACAATTTTCAACATCTACCGGCCAGGCCGAATCAACTTTCCTGGTTACGTCATCATAGAATATTAACTGATCTCCAGCATCTGCAGTGCTTACTTTCTCCAAGGGCAGAAGATTTAATCTATATGGATTTCAGTTACACCAGAACAGGATGTTGCTTTTCAGGCCTTGGACACACATACACGGTAACAGGAGGAGGTCAGTCAGCCACTCGAGCCTGTAAAACTGTACCCAGAGTAGATCATGCAGTCTATTCAGCTACTTCAAGTTAGTAACACAGGAAATGTAAGAGGCCACCAAGTGACTGGACAATAGGAAGACTGGAAGAAGACGATCTCTGTATAGCCCCGCAAACCTGCCCTTCCTTTCAGTAAGGGCACAGCTGATCCGCTCTCAGCCACAATTTCTCTTTTATGCCCAATTCTTTGTAGCACTCAACACCCTGATGTGTCAATTTTCATTAACACCACGCCGTGCCCCAAGCATTTCAATGATGTAGCTCCCCCTAACTGTCTGGGATAGAGAGCCCCAAACATTCACTACCCTCTGAGAGAAGGATACACTCTCCACACATATACCGTGACTTATTGAAATGAACAATAGATATGAACACAGCGTCAGATTGACTGGCCCTGACATCACGGCGGTATTTGACTGAGCAAGGTGTCAAGGAGACTGAACAAAATTGAACTGAATGGGAATCAGTTGTAAACTCCCCATTGGTTGGATCATCCAGAACACAGTGTGACTGGTGGACACCAATCCTCTCAATCCCTGGATATCTCTTTGGGTGATCCTCAGGGAAACTTTCTCGGCACAAACAATTGCAGCTCGTTCATCAATGTCTTTCCCTCCGTCATATCTTCAGAGCTGGGGATGTTCAGTGAAGATCACACGATGTTCAGAACAATGTGTCACCTCCTCAGAAGCAAAAGTTTCAAAACCTGGACAACATTCAAGCTCATGCAGTAAAACTGTCCGGAACATTCATGCAACAGTGAGACCAGACCCTGCACATTTCTTCGTTAAAAAAAACGAAGCTCATGCAGCATCTTAAGCTGCTTTCACGGAAATTTGACAGAGCCATTCAGCCCATCAAAACTATTGGATAAGAACAGACACGGTACCTTTCGCTTTCTCCAGCCTATTACACTGGAAGCGATTAAAAAAAATCTACAAATGTTGAAATGCGAAGTAGACAGGCAGAAGGCTGGAAGAACGCAACAAGCAAGGCAACATCAGGATGTGGAGAAGTTAACTGCTTGGGGATAAATATTCAGGACTGGAGTTGGGTAAGGGAGCTACAGATAAAGAGGCAGGACGAGGGAGGAGGAGACAGGGTGGTGAGGTGGGGATAGATGAACACAGGTAAAGGGGTACCACTGGGTTGGACGATGGGAGAACTGAATCCAGCTGAATCTGAAAGAAGGGTAGCTAGAATGGAAGGAAGGAGAAGGAGGTGGGAATGGAGTTGGGGGATTGGAAGGCAGGTTATTTGAAATTGGAGAACTCAATGTTGTCTGACTTGCTGTGTTCTTCCATGCCCTTGCTTTCCTGGTATTACACAGGAAGATAATGAGCTCAGTCAGTACATCACGCTGGTAAGCAGGAACGAAGGGGCGCCCAATAATGTCCGTGAACCTTTTTTCCCTGGGACCAGAAGGAGGACTTTCTGTCCCTCGAAACACTAACGCATAAAGAGAAGAAACTATTCAGCCCCTCCACACTGTATAGGATGTCACTGATGCTCCAACATTGCAAAACCAATGAAGCAGAGACTACACAGACAGACTGGCCAATGCTGTTCCTCCTGGCTCCATTGTTAATGGTGCACACGCGTTATATTAACGACACCATGGTTTGCTAACAGTGAGGAGGGACTGCGGACAGTTTGTGCCAGGTCTCAAGGAGGCATCTCCCAGAAGGCAGGCTAGTGTCCTCTATGGAGGTCAGAAGTTGCTGGGAATGGCGAACTCTATCAGAGTGTGGCTGCGGACAGGTTTGTGAAAACATAACGTTCAGTCCAGGATCACACACCAACTGCTCATTGAGACAGTGACAGTTCATTCAGAGCCTGGAGCTCTCGCTTAACCAACATAAGGTCCCACGCAGGTACGTATAACATCATAGAATCGTAGAGTCGAACATAACGGAGACAGGCCATTCAGCCCAAACTGGTCCATGCTGACCTAAATCTTCATCCATGCTAACCCCATTTCCCTACACTTTACCCACATTCTTCTAATCGTTTTCTCCCTATATAGGCGGCACCTGTGGGCGGCATTGTGGCACACTGGTTAGCACTGCTTCCTCACAGCGCACGAGGCGGGTTCCGTTCCCGCCTCCAGCATATCTGTGTTTGGAGTTTGCACATCCTCTCCATGACAGCGTGGGTTTCCTCCAGGTGCTCCGGTTTCCTCCCACAATCCAAAAAGGTGCAGGTTAGGTGAATTGGTCCTACTAAGTTGCCCAAGGTGCTAGGTAAAGGGGAAAATGTAGGAGGATGGGTCTGGGTGGGTTGTGAGTCGGTGTGGACTTGTTGGGCCGAAGGGCCTGTTTCCACACTGTAAGTAATCAAATCTAAGTAAAATATTTGCCTATGGGAAAATACATACTTTATTTAACACTATCAATGTTTTATTTTGAAAATAATGAGTTTTGGTCCATTACCCTCAAGGTTTAATGCAATCACTTTTTTTTCTTTTGTAGTGACATAGATTATTTCCTTCGCAGTCTTCTCATGATACCATCACCACACGGATTAATCTGGTGAAACTCCTTTACACTGGCTCGCTGTGGCAAGGTGATCGTTCCTTATAAAGGAGAGATAATCTGTACACAGTGCCCCAAGTACCTTCTGAACAACACTCTAGCACGGCAGGAAAGTATTTCACTCCAATTCTTGAATCGTTTTGCAAAGAAGGACAGTATACAATTTACTGTGTTGATTACTTGCTGCCTAGTATGAACTCTGTTTGTGACTTTTGACCAAGGAACACAGCTCATTTTCGCCAAAGGCCGTTCTGATTCTTTAACGTTCTAATTAGTTCAAAATGAAGAAGGATGGTATGTTTTACCAAATCATTCTTTTGCCTTGCGAACAGCTGTGTTTTAAGTACAGCCACACAAACAGCAACACCACGATTGCCATTTGAGATGGTCAGAGATGCCAGGAAGGCGATGTCCTAACAGTAGTATCTCCAGTTTATTAATCTGGGGACCCGGGTGCTGACCCCATCCTGGATTCGAATCCCACCATGATAAAAGGTGGCATTTGAATTCAATAAAATCGAATGAAGCTATGAAACCATTGCTGATTATCAGAAAATCCTACCTGACACTCTAATGCTCTTCGGGGAATGATATTTACCACATTCAGCTGGTCGGACTGACATGTGAATCCCACAATGTATTTGACTCTGAATTGCCCTTTGAAATAGCCAAACCAGCCGCTCAGTTAGTTACTCACTATAAACATCAAAGAAATGAAACCGGACTGAACTAAGCACTGACTACTCACAGCCCACAGACAGCAGTGGGTCAGGAAGGCAGCTCACCAACACTTCTCAAGGACAATGACGAAAGGGAATTAAATACTGGCCCAGCATCCCACTAATGAATAAAGGCGGATGATCACACTCAGGGAATACAGACAAAGGGACATAACTCACTTCAAACAGGAACCTTGATTTATACCCTACATGGGCATGATTTTCGTTAATATGGGAACAGGAGAAAAAAAAAGATTAACCTCGTTTTTTAATTTCCATTCCAGCTGATCATCTTCAAACCCTTTGTTTGCTTATTTTCTTTTATCTCTCGTTTATCTGTCTATTCAACTCACTCTTTGTCGCCTTCATCATAGACATCCCTGTCACCAACATCAATCACAATATTTTCAAGCTGTGTTCAGTTATGATGGTAGGTCAGCGAACTCGAAATGTCAATTCTATTTTGCTCTCGACCCACGGGTGCCAAATCTGAACAGTTACTGCGGCAGCTTCTCATTCTTTTTTTTTTGTTTCTGATCTCTTGCATCATTCTTTGTTTTATTTAAACTTCCATAATATTATGACATGGGATGTCTGCATCGCTGGTAAGGGCAGCATTTATTGACCTCACTAAATGCTCTTTATTGTGAGGTCATTCTTTGACACAGTATAGAGCCAATCACATTGTTGTGAATCTGACGTCAGTCTTCAGACAGTTCGGTAATAATGCTAGATTTCTTTACCAAAGGATATCAGTGCTATAGATAAACGTATTGTCAAAATGCGGGTGCTGTTATTGAAATATTCGTGAAATTATCGTTTATTTCCAATTCCTGTTATTTGAATTTAAGTTCTGACATATCTGAGGTAAGATTTAAAACAGTGTATTTTGTGCAGTAACCTGGGCCTCTGAATTACATATCCGCTGACATCACTTCTCTGACACATTATCCCTGTCATGAATTTACTTTAGAGACAAGAACAAGGTTGTGATTGACATATTTGTAACGGAAAGTGCGCTTGTAAGAGAACTGGAACCATAAAGTCTGAATTTTATAATGGTTTATTTAGTATCCGCACTGACGTCAAGGTGGGGACTGCTGATATTATGGAGCTGGTAGTGGGTAGAGTTGGTGATGGAGAGAATACCAAGAAATAAATCAATTCGGGTCCAAAAGGTACTTCGAGAATGTGAACAGTCTTGTTCTCAGATGTTTGTGTGGATGAGCTTGTTGGGCAGTTCAGAAGTTTGTAGTAATGAATGGAATTTGCATTTGAAACTGAAGACAAAGGATTCTGTCTTTGCCAAATGTAGATAACAGAAATAGCAATGAGGTTCACCATGGTTTATTGATTAACAAATGGATAGAGATGAAGAGACTTACCAGGAACACCAACAATAGCGAGCATGGGATAGTAGCCCGCGTGAATAATCATCAGTGCACCCATATATCCGATGTGATAATGTGAACCCAGACCAGGAAAAATAGGCAAGATACCAGGATAAACTCCTATCCATTGTTGCAGCATTCCAATCTAGAGTTCTTAAAATCTGATACATTAATGGAACATTCCAGATTATTCTCGAATGTTTATCTCTCCTCTCACTGTCTCTGCAGCTGCTGATCCCTGTTAGTGTTGGAGATGATGCATCTGCTGCGACAATTGCATAAAGCATTGCATGAAGCTCCTTACTATTAGAAGAGGGGTGCCACATCTAGTGCCACAGTCAAAATACATGGAGACTGGCCTCAATCACAGTCACTGAAAAAACAGATCCAGTTGACTCCTTTCAGTGTGGTACCTTCCGTTCACAATACGAACTGGACTGGATTGAATGTTGGCATCACTGGCTGTTGGTCACATCTCCCACCACCAATTGCTGTCGTGACGTTAGTGGTGAGGGACAATGAGGATATTTTCCTATCACAAGTTAGATGATTCTGATGTGTTGTCCGTTTGCAATGTTATAACCACCTGAACTTCCCATCACCATCACCCCCAAAACAAACAACCTAGATGTAGTTATCGTACTGATGTCTCCTCCACAGAACAGGCGCCAGCCAATAGATTTGCAGTGGGCATATTTGCCCTGACCATACACAGGAAGTGTGAATCTGTCTGGACATTCCTCTTATTGCTCTAATAAGCCAATCTTGTATCTTCAATACCCAATGCCCTTCAGCACTATTTTATATTAACTCACAAACACTCATTTTTTGAATACACTTCAAAGCCAAATGTCACAAATTGTCACAAATCTGGTCCCTTTACAGGATTATGTTGTTCTTGATCTTTATTTTCAGGGATGCTCTAAATAACCCAAGGTTTCAATATGTCTGATTTTTTAAAAGGTTTATTAGTGTCCCTTCATTTATACATAACAGATAATGCATCAGGCAGAACGTTTTCAATTCTTTAAAAAAAAACCCTGCATAATCAAATGATGTGTCCAGCTCTGTAGCTGGGCAGTTCTGTTCAGTTTGGGGGCGAGTTGAGTCAGGTCACTGTTGAAATTGGATGCTCACCCCCTCCTTCTGCACTTCTGACCTCATGAACTGCAAGCATTTTGTGTCAGATTTACTCTTTGTGCTAAGGGGTTTGTTCATTGCGATTGTTGCAAGTATTTTGATGCAGCATCCTTAAGTCCGGATAGCCTGTCGATTGGATAGGATACGTTATTCAGCTATTCTCCCTTCAGTTCATGCACTTCATTCTGTAATTTGGGAAACAAATAATGTTTGTTTAAAATACTGCAGTCTGACCAGCTAATTTACTCTGCGAATATCCACTACACACTTACCTTTAACAAATAAAAAGTTACGGTCTGGGCTACTTGCCTAAACATTTTTGAGGGATCGGGCCTGGTCCATACATATTGGGGGCCCTTTGCAGGATTTAGGCAGCGAGTGGCAGGTGTTCTTGTCTCTTATTTTGTGTGTTGATTTGTCTTGGTAAACAGAGATTTAGAGAGCAATGGCTCTTGCAGGAACCAAGGATGTTTTGGAGGTGGAAGAATCGACCTTGGAGATTTTACAAAATGCACATAAATCCAAGCTGCAAGAATTAGTAGACAAGCTGCAGTTGAAGCTGCCTCGTAATGTGAGGAAAGATGAGATGATTGCAGCAGTAGTTCTGCATTCAAACTTTCTGGAAACTCCATCGGGATCTGCACAGAAGATTAAACTTCAATCGCAAATAAAGCAGCTTGTGTTAGAAGCAGAAATGAAGCAGTTTGCGTTGCAACTAAAATTAGAAGAAAAAGAAAGAGGACGAATAGGTTTAATCCAGGAAAGAGAAAAAGAAAAAAAAATGTTTAGCAGGAGAAAAAGAAAAAGAGAGCGCGTTTGCGTTTCAGAGATAGACATTTAGAATGGAAGGTCAGCTTAAAAGGATGGAAATGAAGGCTGAAGTTACCCTTAGGGATCTGGGGAGTATGAGGATGCAAATCAAATGCACATGAACTTGTTCCAGAAGCCTCTAGACAACATTTAGGAACCTAAGGAGTGGCCTGGGTCAAACGTATATTGAGTTTGAAAGGTTCAAGCAAAGTAATTTCGATAGATGGAAAAGAACTTTAAAATTCAAGCAAACCTATGATGCACTTAGAGAGTAACTATTTTGGAGGAATTCGAAAATTCGCTGCCTGAAGTAATGCAAACTCCTGTGGGAGAGCAGAGAGTTTAGATAGCAAGGTTAGCAACTGAAATGGCTGAAGATTATGAATTGGTCCATAAAACACAGTTTGGCTTCCAGACTAAATTTCAGTCCATGAGGTAAGTAAACTGGGGCAAAGAGAAATACTCACGTGGGAAGGGATATGTAGATCTCAGTGAAAATCATAAGGATAACTTACGACAAGGGTAAAAAGGAAACCCAAGAAGAGGACAAAGAAGTTTGAAAAATCTCCGATGTTTTCATTGCAATAAATTAGGTCACAGGAAATCACTCTGTTGGTGCGCTAGGGAAAAAAAGATGTAGGAAAACAGGATAAGCATGGGAGTTTTGTTGGAGTGGTAACAGAAAGCACAGTGGAGGCGAGAAAGCTTCATCGGAGTGTACAAGCTGATCGGAGATTGGTCAAGGAGGAAGTGCCGAATCTTGCTTATAAAATGTACCTTCAAAGGGAAAGTTTATTCACATAGGCCAGAAGTAGCAGGTACAGAGGATGCAATATTAAGGGACACAGGATCCTCTCAGTCTGTGATGCTGAAAGATGAGGAGATATCTATTCCTGAGGGACTATTTCCAGAAAAGTTACTATGAAAGGGAATTCACTGTGAGACTAAAAAAAAGCACATAGTTATGTTAAGCGAGGATAGAGTGTCCAGTGAAGAGTGAAGAAATTGTGATAGGAGTATTGGACAAACTCTCAGCTCCAGGAATACAACTTTTCCTTGTAAAGTATGCAACTGATTCACCGGTAGAAGTGCTGCCTGCTCTGGTTAAAAACCACTGGAGACACAGCCAATTGAAGCAATGCCTTATCTTGGAATCTTTTCTGAATGTGGGGTAACAAGGTCCCAATATCACGAGTTCAAACAGGAGAGATAAAAAAATGTAAAGGTAAGTAAGCTGAAGTGGCATGAGGAGATACTTCGTTCCATCAGATAGTTGTGACAAAACAGGAGAAAATAGGAGATCATGCACACATGTTTAGTTCAGCTAAACTGATTGAGTTACAGCAGAAAGATGAATTTTTTAAGTTGTTGTATCAAAAGGGCATATACATTAGGGATTCTGAATGTATCCCTGAGTATTATTACCTTAAAAATGGTGTCTGCATGAGGAGATGGAAACTATCACATACTGAAGGAGATGAGAAATGGGCAGAAATTCATCAAATTGAATTGCAAATGGGGAACAGAAAGGAGAAGCTACAAGTGAAGCATGAATTACCACGTGGAGGTCATTTTGGAGTGAGGAAAACACAGTCTCAAATAGAAGGCATTCTTACTAGCCTACACTGCACCATCATGTTGTTGAATTTTGCCAGACGTGAAATACACGTGAGGTAATTAGAAAGCCACAGGTGTTAATAAAACCTGCATCTTTAATAACTATTCCTGCAGTTGAGGAACCTTTTACAATAGTTTAATTGATTGGCTAGGTCCCCTATATCAAACAAAAAAAAAGTGTGAATCAGTATTTGTTAACAATAATTGATGTATCCACGAAATTTCCAGAGGCTATTGCATTATGCAACGTCACAGCGAAAAGGATGGTAAAGGAAATATTCTTTTTAAAAATATATACGGACTATCAACAGAGATACAGTGCGACCAAAGTTCAAACTTCACATCCAAACAGTTCAAGGAAGTTAAGGGCAGCTCTGTAATAAATCAATTCAAATCGACTGTGAACCATCTAAAATCGCAGCGAGCACGAGAAAGGTGACATCAAACTTTAACGATCATGTTGAATGCTTATGGTAAGGATTATCCAGCTGATTGGCGTAAGGGCTTTTAGTGATCAGAGATGCACAAAATGAATTGACCAAATTCTGTCCATTTTAATTAGGTTATTAAGAGGTAGGACCGTTAAAGTCGATGAAGGAGTAATTAGTAAATCAGAAGTAAAAGGCCACACTGTTGGACTATGTCTCAAATTTTCTGGAATGATTAAAAACTGCTGGGGAGTTGGCGAGATGGCATTTAAAAGTATTGCAGAATGCACCTAAACAGGAAGTGGACAAGAACTCAAAAATTTGCAATTTTGCTGTCGGGGATAAAGTATGTATGTTACTTTTAGTGATGGGGGATCTTGAAAAGCAAGGACTGGTGAAACTTATCAAATGCGAAAGAATATTGAGTGAGGGTAACTACTTGATAGGGACTCCAGACAGAAAGGAATCTCACAGAGTATGTCATGTGAATATGCTCAAAAGGTATTTTGACAGGGAACGGACAGCAACAGGAGAATGTGTTAATGATTACAGTACAGCAGGAAGAACTAAGTTCAGAGGATTCTGGATTGAACGTTCCTCAAATTAAAGTGGACAATGAGGAAGTTTTCTAAAATTGGTATAAATTATTGAGTAACCTCTCTGAGGAAAAAAAAATGACGTGATAGAGTTGTTAGTATTATATGGGGAGATATGAAGGAATTAAATGGGAAATATTACCTAATTGTGCATAAGGACATGCTGTTATGATTAAGCAGCATCCTTATAGGCATAATCCTCTAACGTTGGCACAGGTTCAGAAGGGGATTGAACACATGCTCCAAGATGACATAATCGACCTGAGTTACAGTGACTGGAACTCACCCAAAGTCATGGTACTGAAACCAGATGGTACCCAACGATTATGTGTGGACTATCGCAAGGTGAATACAGTTAAAAAAAGGATGCATATCTAATTCCGCAGTTGGAAGGCTTTAGTGGGAAGGTGGGACAAGCAACTTACATTTGGTATGAGCTCCATCTGATTAAGCAAAGCCTTTCAAGGTGGCTATAAAAGAGATAGTGCTAGAAAAGCTAAAAAGTCTTAAAATTGATCAATCTCCTGGCCCCGATGGGATACATTGTAGAGTTCTGAGAGAGGTGGCTGAGGAAATAGCGGAGGCATTGGTTGAGATCTTTCAAGAGTCACTGGAGTGAGTGGAAAGTCCCGGATAATTGGAAGATCGCAGTTGTAATCCAATTGTTCAAGAAAGGATCAAGACAAAAAATGGAAAGTTATAGGCCAATTAGCCTAACCTCGGTTGTTGGTAAAATTCTAGAATCTATCATTAAGGATGAGGTTTCTAAATTCTTAGAAGAGCAGAGTCTGATTAGAACAAGTCAACATGGATTTACTAAGGGGAGGTCATGCCTGACAAACCTGTTGGTATTCTTTGAAGAGGTGACAAGTAGGTTAGACCAGGGAAACCCATTGGATGTGTTCTATCTAGACTTCCAAAAGGCCTTTGATAAGGTGCCACACGGGTGGCTGCTGAGCAAGGTGAGGGCCCATGGTGTTCGAGGTGAGCTACTGGGATGGATTGAGGATTGGCTGTCTGACAGAAGGCAGAGAGTTGAGATAAAAGGTTCTTTTTCAGAATGGCAGCCGGTGATGAGCGGTGTCCCGCAGGGTTCAGTGTTGGGGCCACAGCTGTTCGTATTATATATTAATGATCTGGATGAAGGGACTGGGGGCATTCTAGCGAAGTTTGCCGATGATACGAAGTTAGGTGGACGGGCAGGTAGTACTGAGGAAGTGGGGAGGCTACAGAAGGATCTAGACAGTTTGGGAGAGTGGTCCAGGAAATGGCTGACGTTTTTCAACGTGAACAAATGCGAGGTCTTGCACTTTGGCAAAAAGAATAACAGCACAGACAACCTTCTAAACGGTGAGAAAATTCATAAAGCCAAAGTACAAAGGGATCTGGGAGCGCTAGTTGAGGATTCTCTAAAGGTCAACATGCAGGTTGAGTCCGTGATTAAGAAAGCGAATGCGATGTTGTCACTTATCTCAAGAGGGTTGAAATATAAAAACACCATTGTGCTACTGAGACTTTATAAAGCTCTAGTTAGGCCCCATTTGGAGTACTGTGTCCAGTTTTGGTCCCCACACCGCAGGAAGTACATACTGGCACTGGAACGTGTCCAGTAGAGATTCTCACGGATGATCCCTGGAATGGTAGGCCTAACATATGAGGAAAGGCTGAGGATCTTGGGATTGTATTCATTGGAGTTTAGAAGATTAAGGGGAGACTTAATAGAGACGTACAAGATAATACATGGCTTGGAAAGGGTAGATGCTAGGAAATTGTTTCCGTTAGGTGAGGAGACTAGGACCCGTGGACACATCCTTAGTATTAGAGGGGGTAAACTCAGAACAGAAATGCGGAGACATTTCTTCAACCAGAGAGTGGTGGGCCTATGGAATTCATTGCCTCAGAGTGCAGTGGAGGCCGGGACGCTAAATGTCTTCAAGACAGAGATTGATAGATTCTTGTTGTCTCGGGGAATTAAGGGCTACGGGGAGAATGCGGGTAAGTGGAGTTGTCGTGCCAAGCAGCCATGATCGATGGTGGAGTGGACTCGATGGGCCGAATGGCCTTACTTCCACTCCTAGGTCTTATGGTCTTATGGTCTTATAAATGCGAGTGATGTGGGTGTGGGTGCTGCCCACCTGCAGGAAGACGGCGAGAAGATAGAAAGACTCATTGGTATTTATCCAGCAAGTGAAATATTTATTGGGAGAAATATTCAACAGCTAAGAAAGAGACTTTGAGCTTTGTGTTGGCACGACAACATTTCAGTTTTTATATTATTAGCAACATCTGTAACAATAACCCATTGAAGCTTTTGGAGAAATTGTAGGACAAAAATGCGAGTGTGTTTAGCTCGAGCCTGTAATTTCAGCCACAGAGTTTGAAAAGTGAGCCTGTGGCAGGTCATGATTGCCAAAACATTGTGGAAACTTGAATGACAGATCGACACACTCAGTGGTAGATGTATCACACACTGAATTTGGATGTAGCCCTGCAGGTTTGCACTTTTATACTAAGTAAATGCATATGTGTGTTTTTGTGTACTAACCACTACTTTTGGTTATTTTGAGAACTGAAGATATCTTTGGATATTAATGATTCAGTTTTATAATGTCCCTTAACAAGGTTATGTTGTGCTTGGTTTTTGTTTCAGAGAGGTTCTAACCAACCCACGGTTCCAACATGTCTCAATTTTGAACGGCTCACTGGGGTCCTTTGGTTTATACCAAACTGGTAATACCTCAAGAAGAAGGTTTTTAAGCCTTACAAATAACTGGATTTATCAAGGGGACGTGACCAGCTCTCCACCTGCACAATTCAGTCCGTTCGAAGGTTATTTAAGTCAGAGTCACTGTTGAAACTGGACGCTCTCCCCATCCTTCTGTCCTCTGAATTTGTTACCTGTAAGCTTGGTTTGTGTAATTTTTACTCTTTGTGTCAAGGGGTTTGTTTATTGGGAATGTTGAAACCAATTTGGAACAGCATCATTAAGTCGGGAAAGCCTGTCAGGTTCGGATCGGATGGGTTATTTGGGTATTCAATATTCGCTTGGTTTTGTTTCATTACTTAATGTTTTAAACAAATTCTTTTTGTTTAAAACACGGCAGTCTGACCAGCTAATTCACTCTGGCGATATCCACTATACACTTACCTTCTACAATTAGCAAATCTACGGTCAGGGAGACCTGCTTGAACTGATTGGAGGAGTCGGGCCTGTTCCATAAAAATGTACAATAATCTTGTTCATCAAAAGTTATGATTTAACAAGTAAGGGAAGGAATGAATATGATATTAGTTATGACACAGAAAGGATTGGGGCCAACAACTGAGGAGACCCCCTCAGATTACAAAAAGATCTTGATCAAATGGGTCAATCTGCTGACAAATAGCAGACAGAGTTCAATCTGGCAGGCAGTAGTGTGTGTTTGCTGCTGTCTGCTGCACCAGGAATGAGATAATTTTATTCCCCATCTCCTGGGTTCAGCACATCGATGTCCTTCGTGAACTTTGAGAGGCCTTACTCTCCTGGTTAAGTCTTGCTGTTAATGTAGTTACACAATATCTTTGAATTACCATTAACCTTATCTGCCTATGCTATCTCATATCTCTTTTTGGCTTTCCTTATTTCTCTCAAAATGGTGCCCCACTCTCTTTATATTGATTAAAAGATTCAATTCAATAAAGTTGTCTGGATCTAAAGTAAGTTTGTCTTTTATTTTTGAGTGGAACCTCAATAACTTTAGTCATCCATGGTTCCTTAACCTTACCTGCTTTACCCTCACGCTAACAGGAACATAAAGCCTCCCAACTCACGTCGTCAGACTGTTGAATGCCTCCTCCTTGTCAGACATTATTTTACCTGCAAAATGTCTACTCCCATCAAACTTGGACAGTCCTTGTCCCATGCCATTAAAAATTATGGTACTTAAATCAAAAATATGATATTAATGGAAGGCGTATTATTTTCCACTAACAGTTATGATTGCAAGACCCGAAAGTATTCTCCCATGTTCACATCAGTCGCTTGCCCTGCCTATTTCACAAAACCTGGTCTCGTTTTGCTCCTTCGCGATTCGGATGATCCACGTACTGATGAAGAAAATTTTCTTCGACACATTTGACAAATTCTTCATGATTCAACCTTTTAACACTATGGTAGTCCCAATCATTTCTTTAGAAAATTAAAATCCCCATTACCACAAACTTATTAAGCTTACAGATATCCGAGATCTTCCTACATGTCTGTTTCTCAATTTCTTTCTTACTGTTGGAGAGCATATGATGCAATAACGTCAACGTACTCTTTCCTTTCATATATTTAATTTCTATCAATATATTTTGATTGGACGATTTGTCACAAATGAGCATATAGTGCAATATCTTCAAAGTGACCTTTACTTTCTTATTTTTAACACTACCCATGTATTTTACCTGATGATTTTTGAGAAATAACTTCTCCAGTAATACCAATAATTTATCCCTTAATCTAAAACGGCAGGCCTCCCCCTCTCCACCCACTGTATGCCACGTTTTCTATCCATTCTATGACACCTACCACCTGGAACGTTGAATTGACAATCTTGAACATCTCTCAGGCGAAAGTGAGGACTGCAGATGTGGAGATTAGAGTCGAGAGTGTGGTGCTGGAAAAGCACAGCAGGCCAGGCAGCACCCGAGGAGCAGGGAAATCAATGTTTTGGGCAAAAGGCCTTCAACAGCCCTTTCCTGATGAGGGGCTTTTGCCGGAAGCGTCCATTTTCCTGCTCCTCGGGTGCTGCCTGGCCTGCTGTGCTTTTCCAGCATCACACTATCGACTTGAACACCTCTTCACCAACTTTCAGGAATAAATATGATACCCCAATTCTATGTTCTTAAACATGCCCTGAGTTCATCAACCTTCCCCATAAGACCCCTTACATTGAAATAAATGCAACTTACTGCTTCAGAATTAGCGTATACTCTGACTCTCTCATCTTTCGTTTCTCATGGAGATGCTCTATTCACATTCATAACTTTCTCCATCCATCCGTCCATTAACACTGCCAATTAGAATAACCCCCTTGCCTTCTCTATCAATATAATGTCTCCCTATATAGAGTGAGCAAATCTCCCTGCTAAGATATTGGTTGATTTCCAGTTTAGATTAGACCAATACTTTTTGAACATGTGTTTTCTATTCCAAAACAAATTCCAATTTTCCAAAAATCTAAATCCCTCAACAACAACCCAGCTCTTCAGCCATTGATTTTTCTCCTTTAACCTTTCGTTCCTCCACCGGTTGGGGCTGGCATTGGCAGTAAACCACAAATTAATACTTTTAAAGTTTTATTTTTAATCTACCTCACCTCTTAATTTCACCCTGTACTGCTTTAATATTTTCCCTAAAAAGTCATTCCTACCAATATGTACAACAATCTATGACTACTCAGTCTCACCGTTAACAATGTGCTTGAAAAGTTTAGAGCCATTCTTAAGCCTAGCACAAACCACCCTAAACTCATGGTCACTGCCACAGAATCTCCTGCTGATGCTCCTGACTGAAAATCCCACTGTAGCAATAATTCTTCTAAATTTTCTCTAACCCTGCCTAATATAAAAATCGTGCCATCAGTCCAATAACTGACGGCTCTTCCATTTTCCTCAGAAAGACTACCTTCTTCAACAGTTCCAAAAAGTGAAAATCTTTTTGGTAGAGGAATAGTTGCCGGAGACATTGAAGTACCTTCTTACCTTTCCTGACAGTCACCATTTATCTGACTGCTTTGCTGGGTAGTACTTGTTTTCTAAATCTTCTCTCCAAACTCTCTGTGGCCTAAATAACATTATGCCTAGAAGCAGGATTTTTCACAACACCTTATTTATATGTTACCTTTCATTACCTATAGATAATAATGTTAAAATGGAAGCAAAATCATATACACATCAAACATATAAAAAATAGATAAAATCAAACCTTTAACTAATTAACTCAATATAAATATTCATCTTCAATATATTCCTAGCAGAAAAGTCTTCTCCTGAGTAGAAAACAGACAAGACTCTCTGATATGAAGGCACAACTCCTTATTTTTTTAAAAAATATGTTTAATTTTTCGAAACAGAAACAAACTTTCACAGCGTTAAAAAAGAAACATTAAAAACCATATGAAAACAGGAAGTGTTGGTTTTGCCTATGCCATTTCTGAGTTTACCATTATTATCTCATGGCATGGTGGCACAGTGGTTGGCTCTACTGCCTCACAGCGCCAAAGACCCGGGTTCAATTCCCACCTCAGGCGACTGACTTGGTAGAGTTTGCACGTCTCCCTGTGCCTGCATGGGTTTCCTCCAGATTCCTCCCACAGTCCAAAGATGTGCAGATCAGGTATATTGGCCATACTAAATTGCCCGTAGTGTTAGGTGAGGGGTTGCGCGTTGGTGTGGAATCGTTGGGCCGAAGGGTCTGTTTCCACACTGTAAGTAATCTAATCTCGCTGCTTTCATCCTCTAAGACGCCAATATTTAATTTTAACATTCTTTTCCTTTTTGTCTTCTGCGAGAAATATTATTTATCAATTCTTATGCTTTCTACACATTTTGCTTCATAGCCATTTTGATGTTGTTTTTAGTAACCGTTTGCTGGTATTTAAATCGTTTTTCTTTAATTTATTCATAGGATGAGGGAGTCGCTCGGTTAGACAGAACTTATTGTCCATCCCTAGAGGGCAGTTAAGATTCAACCAAATTTGTGTGGGTTTGAAGTTATACACAGGTGAGACCTGGTAGGAATGATGATTTCCGTCCCTAAAGGACACTCGTGAAATATATGGCTGTTTCTAACAATAAGCAATGCTTTCATGATCATCAATAGACTCTTAATTTCAGGTTCATATTGAATGTGACAACATTTGAACCTGAGTCCCAAGAACAATATCTGGATGAGCAGTCGGCGATAATACAGCCAGGTCATCACTGTCTTGTTATTGTTGACTTCCTTGTTAAGCTATGGATCACTTTTCATCTTTTTACAATTCCTTATCCACTAAGGATTGCACTTCAATTGAGGTGTCTTGATTATCTCCCGAAGTAGTTAGCACTGTTATTCAACTGTCCTGCACTTTAATGTTTTTGCCAAGTCTACTTGGGCAAATCGCTTCCTCAGGCCAGTAAAGTTGTCATTGCCCAACACTAAACCTCTCGTATGTGACTGTCTTCACTGTTTCAATCTGAATCTGAACCTCCAGCATCCTGTGCCACTCTTTCTAAGATAATCCTTACGACAATATGATTTATCACTCCTTCCTTATTACATAATACCAAGTCGGTTCTCTGGTTGGTTCCATGATACGTTAATCGAAGAAATATTTCCTTATAGATTCGATGAGTCGTTCTTTGTGTCTCCCCTTGCAAATTGATTAATCCAGTCAATATGCATGTTCAAATTACCCATAATCACTCGTGTGCCCTTGTCTCGAGCCATCATTATTCCCTGGTTCATGCTATTCCCTACTTTGAGAGTAGTTTGCCGGGATGGGAGTTTCTGAGCTGGAAATGCTCATCCCAATGGGTTTCTTTCAATGGATTCTATTTCAAAACGGACTGATTCATCATTTTTGTCTCACGTGTTAATATCATTTCTTAATACAACCTTGACAAGACCCTTGACTAATACAGACACTCCATCTACTCTACCCATGGACATTTAACACCCCAGTCCTGACCTTCCTGTAACGACGTTTCAGTAATCCCCACAATGCCATATCTATTTATCTCTGTTTGAGCTGTCAGCTCATTAATTTGATTCCAAATACTGCACGCTTTTAGTTAAAAGTTTTTTTTTGAAAAGTTCCATTGATACGTCTTTGTTTTAAATACTTTTGTGCACAGGATCTCCAACCGAATAACAGTGAGCCTATCATTTACTCCAACTTTCTACTCATATTTTTAAATAGTTATTATTCTTTCCCTCAACATGGTCATTGTACTGGCACTGCCTGTTTATTCGAACACCCTCTACTTTCTGTTCAGTTTCTGACCTGCTGAATTGGTTCCCAGCCTCCTGAGCTGCACGATCACACCTCCCTTCCAGGATGTTAGGGCCCCTCCAGTTAAGGTGCACACTTTCATTTTTGTACAGTTCCCACCTGTCCCGGAACTTTCTTTGCAGGACCTTTCAACCTTCCATTCTTCTTACCTATGTTATTGATGTCAATGTGAACGACGACCGCTGGCTGTTTACCTTCCCAATTCAATATGCCCGGCGCATGCTCGGAGGCATTCTTGATCCTGGCACCGACCTCCCTTTTTATGAAGAAATCATAGAATCATAGAATCCCTACAGTGAAGAAGCAGGCCATTTCACACAGCACGTCCATGCTGAGCCTCCGAAGAGTAACTAACCCTGAACCATTCCCCTACTCTATTCCTCTGCATTTACCCATGACCAATGTACCTAACCGGCACGTCGCTGAACACTATTGGCAAAAAGTAAACAACCCAGACTCATTCAACTAGGCTATGTTCAATCTGCATTCTCACAACAGATACTGCCAAAACTACTGAGCATTTCCAACAACGTCTGTTTTTGTCACCGATTATGATTGCATTTTGATTTTAAAAAATTATGTAACATAGACTTCAAACAAAGCTGAATTTAAACTCCCAGGAGAAACATAAGTATCTGGTCATTCGATGACCCCAGTGAAGGTTCAGTAAATTATTTCTGTTTGGCCCATGAACGTCATTTGTTCACTTTCCCAATCAATGAATAAAGGAGATTTTTTAGCATCTTTTTTGATATCAGAAAACTTGGAAACGTTGCACTTTACTCCTTCATATGGGTGTGATTACATCTCATTCTTTCGTCTTAGTGGAACTAAAGATGATTATTCACAAGCGAAAGACACACACACACACACACACACACAATGTAATACTTTGTCGAAGAATCCCAGTAACATTGTAAGTAATTGGAATGACAACTGCAAAGAAGGAAATAAGTAATGGAAGGATGAGAGAAGATGGGTCTTTTTCGGAACAGAAAATACATTTATGTGAACTTGCTAAGTTGATCAAATTTATGAAAAGCTATGCAGGGCAGAAAAAAAGATAATGTTATGAAGGTGTAGAGGTATACTTTCCCGTTAAGGGAGACAGGAAGCTGGCACAACGTGTTCTGAAAGAAGTTAAAATGTAACGTTTGTCTGTGAAACCAATAGTGATGCTGAGTTGCCATGGAACAAAATCAAATACAAATTCAGCCAGACAGTTTAAATTATGCACCAACAGACTGAAATCAAATCGAGATTGAAATATTATGTATTTGATCGCATCAATATCAATGAAATTATCCAAGGCATTGTTGTATGAAACTGGATATTTTGAACATTTACGGGGAGAACTGCTAAAGACATCCACAAAGATAGACAGCGAGTTGAAGAGCTTCCTGTAGGCACCTGTCGAGAAGAAGTTTGCACAGCAGAACATCAAAGCTGACCGTGAGTAAAATCTATAGACAAAGTCTACAAAGGAAAATCGACAAAGCTGACTGGTTTTGAAACATGATGATATTTTTTGTAAACCTTTATTGGGGGTTTTGTTTCATCAGACCAGTATTGTAGAGTGGGAGGTAAAAGATACGTTTAACCCACGGGATTTCTAAACAGTTGTTTATTTTATGATTCTCTGTTGGACTTAAATAACAAAATTGTTAATTTTACTTTAAATAGTGACTCTGTAAATGGATCTTTGCCTCTCGACACTTAAGATATTAGGACATGAGGTGAACATTTCTGTGTGGCTGGTTTAAATTAGGAGAGCGGTTAATCCTGTGTTGTAACAGTTTGAGGGCTTTCGTCCGCGATTATAACAGGTTTAGGCAGATCCAAACTATCATTTGGATAGATTTGAATAGATTTGAGGTATGAGAAAATGCACAGTATATTAAAACATTTGCATGTTGGTGTCCAAGATCTTTAAATAAAACGTCAGTAAGACAACTGATTCAATTTCGAAGACTTGTTGTTGGTTAAATTAAAAGTGAGAGAAATGGTTCTCAAAAAAATTAAGTGGGGTTTGAAGATGATTCTCAATTTTTCCAAGGAAGTTTAGAAAGAAAAATAAAGGCCAAACCTTTAGAATTAGTAAAGAACATAGATTTGCGTTTAACCAAGGACAAAAGTAAAGCTGAAATTGTCAGGAAATTACTCAAACGCTAAGGTGTATCAGAGAAACAGATAAGCGCAGTAGACTGAGAAAAACTTAAATTATAATTGAGGAAAATGGAGTTGAAAGATAAACAACGAAGAGAGAAAGAGAGAGAAGAAACAGAAAGCAAGAGAGAAGGGAGACGGAGAAAAGGGAAGGAGAAGATTCGTATCTGAGCATAGAGAGAAGAAGATTGAAAAGAGACAGAAGGTTTTTAGTTGAGCAAAAAGAGCGAGAGGTTGAACTTGAAGGTAGGATTTAGTCAACAAAGTCAAAGTAACAGGATGGAGATTAAAAGGCAATTGGAGATACATACAGCTATGTCAAAACGCTGTCACATTTTGATGAGAAAGATTTTGAAGCCTCCTTTGTTTAATTGAAAACTTGGCTAGGTAGATAGAATGGTCCAGTAATGATGGGTAATGCTAGTTCAGACTAAACTGGTAGCCAGGCCGAGTGAGGTATTTGCTCCGATGTCAGATGAACGGTCAAGAGACCCTGAAGATGTCAAACAAGCTATTTTAAGTGCTCATGAATTGGTACCAGAGACATGTAGACAGCAGTTCAGAAACATTAAGAAGTAAACAGGTCAGACTTATGATGAGTTTGAAAGAATTAAACATAGGCATTTTGATAGATGGATGCTTGCTTTAAAGATGAATAGGACCTGTGAGGCTGTAATGGAGATTATTCTGACTACCTGCTCAGTGTGGTTTCCAAGAGGTCCCCATGTGGAGATGGTGCTGCTGTGGAAATGGCACTGGATTACTTATCCAGATCAGGCTAATGGTCAGACAGCTGGTGGAAGTTAACAAAACAATTAATAATATATCGAGATTTAAAATCTGGTGTCAGTAACAGTGATCCTGAAATCAATGTCGATTGTAAACTTCAATTTGCTTCCCCAATGCACTTCATGGAAGTGAATTCTGTTCTGGTAAATTCTATGCTTTCCTGGCCTGGCCTAAAAGTGACTCCAGACACACAGACATGTGATAAACTGTTCAATGGTCTTTAAACCGGTCAAGCAAGACACTAAATTGTACTGATGTGCTCCGTGGTTTGAAAGGGTAAAACCGACAGAACACCCAGCTGCAGCCTCAGTATCAGAAAAGGGAATGGGAAACACAGTCCTGTTGACCCCGCAGAGACCTCCTTCCTAATATCTCTGAGCTTGTGACAGCCGTACCCCAGCTGTCTCCTGATCCCTTTAGTGTCTAGAAATCCTTATTTATATCCCGTGTTTTAGCTTCCACAGCCTGATGCGGTATAGAATTTCCCAGGGTCACCACTCTCATCTCAGTACAGAGCAGCCTGCCTGTACCTAATACTGTGACCTCTTGTTTTAGACAACCCAGCCAGGGGAATGATCATCGTTGCTTCCAATCTGTCTCGCCCTGTCAGTGTTTTAAATATTTCATTGAGATCTCCACTCATTTTCCTAAAGCCCAAGGAATACAGGTCCAGTCGCCCCAAACTCTGCTCCCTCAGCAAGTCTGTCATCCCAGAGATCAGTCTGGTCATCCTTCACTGCTCTCCCTCAATGTCAGGTTTGTCCTTTATTAAGTAAGGAGAATAACATTGCACACAATACTGGAAAAAGGTTCGAGATGGGCGTCTCCTCAAGGGCCCGTATAGTTGCAGTAATACACCCTTACTCTTGTCTTCAAATCCCCCTGAAATGATGGTCAACACAGCCTTTACCTTCCTACCTGTTTTGTGTTTCTGCAATATTGCTTTCATGACTGTTGTACTGAGAGATCCGGAACTTTTCAATGCTGCGCTACCTTCTTGGTGGGTCTGTGTACACTGGTTAGTGTGCCAATATCATTCCCAGTGTTGCCTCATGGCTTTAGAACTCACTGCCCTGCACTGACCATGGAGGTCTGCGCAGAAGAGACCAAAAAAGGCATAAATCACTTTAAAGATCAAAATGTTTCGCCCAATCCATTTTCAAATTGTCGGTTGCTGTTTTATTGTTTCCACCAAAATACACACCGTCACATCCACTCCCATTGCTCTTCATGTGCCACGCATTTGCCCCTTCACTCTACTTGTCTCAATCACTTTAGAGCGTTTCTTTAATATACCCCTCGCCCACTCACCATTCGGCATCATTTCGTGCCGTCAACAGTCTGGGTTACACTGTATTTGATTCTCTCAACCAAATGTTTGTGATGTATTGGGAATAGCTGGAGCCAAAGCAACGATCCCTGCGACACCAAAGATCCTTGCACTTCAAAACAGAATGTTCTATTCCTGTTCACTGTTTCCTGTCAGCTCTCCCATTCTAAAATCATGTTCATATTTTAGGCCCAACCCTCTAACATTTTACTTTGCATACGAGGCCAGAATCATTACCAAAATCTTTCTGAAAATCCAAATGCACTGCATCCATTGCTTCACCGTATGTATAGACCAGTCAGTTTCTCAAATATGATTCCCATTTCATGTTGACCCATTACATAAGAACTAGGAAAATTAATAAAAACATGGCTGATCATTTCATGGCCTCAGTTCTCCTTGCCCGTCCATAACCACAACCATTAGTTCCTTTACTTCTCAAAAAAATATCTATCTGAGCTTCAAACACATTCAATGACAAAGCTTCAACTATTTCACTCAGCAGGGAATTCCACCGATTCACAAACTTCTTGGTCAAGACGTTCCTTCTGAATTCAGTCCTGAATCTGCTCGACCTAATTTTGAGACTTTGCCCTCTTGTCCTAGTTTCACCTACTACTGGAGACGTCCTCTCTATTTTTATCTGATCTATTTCCTTCATAATTATATATGTTTCTATCAGATCCTCCCTCATTCTTTCAAATTCCAATCAATATATAATTACAGTCTACTCTGTCCCTCCTCATAAGTGAACCCCTTCAACTCCGGAACCAACCTAGAGAACCTCCTCTGTATCCACCGCAGTGCCAGGACATCATTTCTCAAGTGAGGAGACCAAAACTGCACATAATACTCCAGGTGTGGTCTCACCAGCACCTTGTACAGCTGCAACATAACCTCCCTGCTTTTAAACTCAATCCCTTTAGCAATTCTATTTGCCTCGTTAATTACTTGTTACACCTGCAGACCAACTTCTGTGATTCATGCACAAGGACACCCAAGTCCCTGTGCACATAAACATGCTGTATTTGTTTTAGCATGCAAGTAATAGTCCTTTTCACTGGTATTCCGACCAAAATGGATGACTTCGCATTTATTACAATTGTACTCCGTCTGCCAGACCTTTGCCCACTAGCTTAAACTATTTATGTTCCTTCGTAAAGTTTAACATTCTACTGCACACTTTGCTCTGACACTCATTTTAGTATTATCTGCAATCTTTGAAACACTACACGTGATGTCCAACTACAAATCGTCCATTTAAGCTGTGAATAATTGTAATCCTCGCACTGATCCCTGAGGCATACCATTAGTCAATGATCACGAACCAAAAAACACTCATTTATTCCCACTCATACTTTCTTGATAGTTAACCAATCCTCTATCCATGTTAATGCATTACCCGTAATATCACACATCTTTACCTTATGCAGCAGCTTTTTTGGCGGCATTTTGTCGAATGCCTTTTGTAAATCTTGGTACACCGCATCTACTGGCTCTCTGTGGTCATAATGTCTTCATAGATTTCTAGTAAATTAGTTAAGCATGACTTTCCTTTCATGAACTGATCCTATGTCAGCCCAATGGGACGATTCCTATCGAGATGCATTGCTATTTATTCCTTGATCACACATTGAAATATTTTCCCCACTACACTTAATGGCTAACTGGTCTATAGTTCCCCACCTTTGTCTACATCTCTTTTTAAACAGTGGTGTCTCATTTCCTGTTTTCCAATCTGCTGGAAGTGCAATAGAGTCCAGTGAATTTAGAAAGATTTCCACAAATGCATTTATTATTTCTCCCACTACCTCTGTTAGTAAATTGTGATGCATTCCATCAGAGCCAGGAGACTGATCTACCTTTAGCTCCATTAGATTGATCAACACTATCTCTGTCGTGGGAATGATTGTTTCCAGGTCCTCACCTACCTTCATCGCATTGACAATTACTGGCATGTTACTAATGTATGTCACAGACAAGATCGACAAAATATGTGCTCAAATCCTCGGCCATTTGCTCATACCCCATTACTGAATCTCACTTCTCACCCTCTAAAGGACAATTGCTTACCTTAGCCACTATAATTGTTTTATTTATTTATAGAATCTTTTGATACCTGTCTTTATATTCTGAGGTAGTTTACTCTCATAATCTATCTTATGTTTTTGTTTTTTTTGTTGCTTTCTTTTGACGTTTATATTTTTCCAAGTCTTTTAGTTTCCCGGTGGTCTTTGTCATTATTTATGCCAGTTATTTGATAGCTTCCCTTAGTTTCTGAGACATCCACGACAGATTAACATTTTCCTTCAGTCCTTCCATTTCCCTCTTATATACTGTTACTGAGCACTTGGAAAAATTGCATTGAAAGCCAGCCAGTGTTCATCAACAGTTCCACCTTAAAGTCTTTTCATTCAGCCAACTTTAGCTAACTCCTCCCTCATCCTATTGTAGTCTCCTTTATTTAAGCACAAAATCCACTCTGGTGTTGGATTTTGTCTTCTTACCTTCCATCTGTATGCTGAGTTCAACCATACTTTAAGTCCCAATAATTTATCCCAATACATTTATTTATTAATCTCATTCTTTATCCCTCGAGACTAAGGTTTCCCAGTATTGCTGGGAAGATTTGACTTGTTTGTTTTTTTTTCTTCTGTGAAGACAGAACTAATGTATTTGCTTCATAGTTCTGTCACTTCCCTGCTGTAATGCTGCATTCTCTGGGTTCAGACTGTAAGAAAGTTGCACTTGTTTTCTCTTACCTTTTCCTTTGACAGTTCACACTTTTAACTCTTGTTAATAATCTCTTCAGAAACCGACGAATTCATATTCACACCATGCAATCACAGGAGCATAGACTCTCTTCTGTCAGAAATTTTAATTAGATTAGGACATCAGATCTGTAAGCAATACTTCATGTACAGCCTCACCAACACTCTGTGTAACTCGCGCAGAATGTCTTTACTTCTAGTCGGAATAAATTACTGTAGAAGCTGCAATCTGTACTTAAACCCACGCGTGGTAGATATCACAGTGAGTCAGACAGCATCCGTGGAGAGAGAGCATGGAGCTCTACACCGCCTATATACTGATTCTCTTTAAACAAAATCAAACCTAACTTTTACCTTGCTCAATTTGCGTATGTTTCTCCTAGTGTATTTTTTTTCTCTATTAACTTACTGCATGAGTTCTTGAAAATCCTCCTGAGTATCCAACTATAGCATATTCACTGGTTTTCCATTGTTTACATTCACAAGGGTTATCTTCAAGCAAAAAGTTTGCAAATTTTGACTACCCTATCAGAAATCTAGCATCATTCTCTTGACGTTTGCTATTGTTCTCTAAGTGTGCAATATCAGATTCTTTATAATAAATTTCAACAGATTCCCTACTGTGGATAACAGGTTAGCTGCTCTGTAGGTCTCCACTCTTCCTCCTCTTTCTTTCCTAAATCCTTGGAATGCATTCATTACCTTCCAAATTGGACATGGAAAAATACAATGATCCTCAATGCAATCAATCTGTGCACTGCTGCTTTCTCTGAAATTTCAGTATGAATTACATATGGTCTGTCAGACTTATCAATCCTCAATCCACATATGTTTTCAAATACTACCTCATCACTGACATGGATGATTTTAGCGTTTAGTTACACAAGTCCCATGATCACTTGTTTTTACCTCCATGAAGACAGACACTAAGTAACTGGTTAGATTCCCTGTCATTTTTTTCTGTTCTCTGATCACACAACACCAATTTCAAAACAGTCTGAAATCTAGCTGGTGCTGAAAATACTGTTAAAGCAACCCATCTCATACACCCTCATGAAATCCATTTCCCCAGCATTAAAATTCACTTGGGTTAACACTGTTCCGATATTACTTGAAGCTACCCATTTTTATTGTAGTACCCACAAAACTTGGATATGTAATTTCCTGTTCTGCAATATAAACAGCATTTGTATCACAATTTTGGCTTTGAGGTATAACTCCCATAAATGTTTGCTTCTGCTTGCTGTTTCTGAGCTCCACCTTACCAGATTCTGTGGAATCTGAGTGACATGGGCTCTGGGGAGATTAATGGCAGATTCAGGCGAGATGTTTGGTGAGGCATATCTCAACATTGATGTCATCTCACCACATCCTACCCATTTCTCTCAAGTGTCATTATGACATTTTCACCAGATCTCCAGTTATGCTGGTGAAGTAGAGAAGGACAATAATCTTTCAACAATGCTGTGTATTCCCCCAAACAACTGAGGCTGCTCTAACCTGGATGGGAACCTTACAACAGGCTGGTGAAGTGCTGCTGGTGATGTACAGGATCTCGGTGAGACCACATCTGGAGTAGTGTGTACAGAATTTATCTCCTCACTGGGGAGCTTGGAATTAACTCAGAGATTATTCCCCCAACTGATTTATGCAATGAAGGTGTTAAACGTAGAATTCCTACAATGTGGAAGCAGGCCATTTGACCCATCGACAGCAAACTAATCCTCCGAAGACCACCACATTTAAATCACACTATACCCCCCTGCTCCCCACCCAATCTCTGTTACCTGGCATTTTCTTTGACTAATGCACCTTACTTGCACATCGTGGGGCTGGGAGGAAACTGGAGTACCCGATAGAAACCCTTGCAGACACAGGGAAAATGTGAGACAGTGACTCCTGACTGAAATTCAACCTGGATCTCTGGTGCTGGGAGGCAGTAGTGCTAACCACTGAGCTACTCATTGTGGGCATCACAACGTGCCTGCACAATTCAGCCCTCGAAATGTGACTTAACAGCAGGGAGATTCCGTAAGTCCCCAAACCTGTCACTGAGCAACAGAAGAAGGACATTGAGACCTTACGTGGCTTCAGCAGGAACAGGATCAAGACATGTAAGCCATAGAGAAGATAATGAAGGAACACTGGGAGGATATTCAGTCCATCGAGACTATAATGTAGGAACACCAGGAGGACATTCAACCCATCAAGTGTGTAAAGCAGGAACAGAATTAGTCCATTCAGCCACTCTTGCCTCTTACACAGCAATTGCAGCAGATCATTTACAACCTTGTGAATTGAAAGGGAATGTCGAGGTTATAGAAAGGGAAGAACTTCGAATAGCCAACTTCACTAGGAATGAAAAGGGATGAACAAACGATTGGGAATTGAAGACAAATTGTTATAATCAGTAATTAAGGAATTAATAACAGGAAATGTTCAAATCAAACCACAATCCATCGCAGTCAACATGATTTACTGAGGGATAAGTCAGGTTTGTTTTTTTTTACTTATGTTTTAACAAAATATCTGACAAACATGGTGGATGAAGGGGATCCTATCGATGTCTTAGTTCTGGACTTCCAGAAGGCATTGCATAACGTGCCTCACAAAAGGTTAATATGCAAAACAAAAGCAAATGGGTTAAGGAAAATGTAATTTGTTGGAGAGGCGCTAATGAACAAAAGCTATGATATGGAGGTGCTGGTTTGGACTGGGTTGGACAACGTTAGAATTGGCAAGATACCAGGTTATAGTCCAACAGTTTTATTTTGAAAAACACAAGCTTTAGTCCCGCTCTTCATTCATCAGGTGTTAGTGAGAGCAGAAGACCTTAGACATATAATTTATAAGGAAAAGATCAAAGGGTTGTACAACACATGGACGTGAATTTAACACATCGAAGATGTCTCCCAAACCTTTTATCAGTTAGAATGGAGGTGCGGGTTTTGATTGATTAATATGCAAACCTGAGAAGTTATTTCAAGTCACTGCCTGGAGATAACTTAAGGTACTAACGATGTAAAGGAATGGACCCCTCCGGACAGGCTATGTTATACAGGTGTGAGGTCTTGTTTCGAGTCTGTCTTTGTCTTCTCCTGGAGTCAGACTGATTTTATTTGCAAAGTATGAGTTTATAAAATACCGTATTGACTGACTGTATACAAATTGTATATTTTTGAGAAAATATGATTTATTAGTATGGATGAGGGGAGTGTGAATGTGCTCGGGGAGAAGAGGGAGAGGTGCATGGGTGTATGTCGGGGGAGAGCGAGAGGGCGTGTGTACCTACGTTAAGGCACAGCCATATTTGGCAGATTCCTTTCCCCACACACTCACTCCGTGGTTTCAGAGTTTTCCTTATCTGAATCTCTGCTCATTTTTTGTTGTTCATGTTACAGACCCAGATGCTGCAACTACAGTCGCAATTCTCCATCCAGATTTGGGTCACCAAATCATCAGGTCTCTCTGAATGTGAGAGTCAGCTCACAGCACGACCTCCTGCAAACCATCCCAAGCCCATCCACTAATGTTTCAATAACAGGAGACAGTCAGAAGCTCCTCAGTTACAAGTTGGATGCCTTGTCCTTTATAATGGTTGTCGCGGGGTTCCCTCGTGTTACTGACTGCACAGTCAGCTGAGAGCGACAAACACAGTCGTTGAGTGGACAGGTACATCTCTCAAAGCTACTGGAACCCCTTGTCCAACAAAGATAAGCACATGGGACACACCAGGAAGTGAACAACTGCCCAATACACACTATTTCATTCTTTCAGAGCTTCACAATGTCAGCATTCGATACACTCAGAAGCCAAAAATAAAACACCAGGGAACGATACAGAAAAACAAACAATTAATTAACTGATAACATGTTGCGAAAATATGGATAAGGAGACAGGGGAGTGAGAATAACTGGAGAAGTGAAACAATGCTGGGTCCAGTCACAAAAATGAGAACATCAAATGAAAACATTGGCAGATCAGTTGAAATGCTTCGTTACATCAAAATCCGAATCGGCCTCACAGAACCAACCCAGATACCATAAGCTGGGACAAGGAACTAGCCAGAATGGAGAGCTGTGCAGACCATGCTAGTGGAGTACTCCATAAACTAGGAGAAAGTGAGGACTGCAGATGCTGGAGATCAGAGCTTAAAAATGTGTTGCTGCAAAAGATAGAGAGAGAGAGAGAAAGAGAGAGAGAGAGAGAGAGTGTATGCGTGTGCGTATGTGTGTGTTTTGGTGGCGATAAATATGAAAATTGTTTGAGAGAGAACACACATGGAGGGAATCAGTTTAAATGAGAACAAGTGACAAGGGTTTGGGTAATCAATATAGAGACACTGAGGATTGTGCCACAGAGGAAACGATGTGGTTCAAAATATTAAATTAAAGGCATTGCCAGACCCAGCAAAAATATAAATCGATCCTCAAAGAAATGATGGGATTTTGGTGTGAGATGAGAACCGAGCCTTGGAATGTCGACTCAGATTTGCAGGTTTGAATTTGGGAGTGTCAGCAGCAGATTATTGGGATCATTAAGACTACATTTCATAGCTCAGGGTTCAAATCGCAGATAGAATAAGCCAGTGAAGTATATTCAGGAGACGTTAACAATTACAAATAGGAATGGTTCAGATATGGGTTCGGAATCAGCTCGTGGACAAAGGGATCACCATAGTTGTGACTCGTCTGTTTCAGCCTCAGATAATGGCCAGGGATGAGATGAAGTCAGAGGAACGAAATGGTGTTTGTAACCAGACAGAAGACAGTGACCTCCAAGCTTTCAATATTTAACTAGGGCTGTGATACAATGAATTGTGTTCCATAGCTGAAACTGAGTAGGTCAACCGACAAGGCACAGTGCCAGAACGAAAGAAGGAAAGTTGTTCGTGGTGGTTTGGAGAGTGAATGTTTACACAGTAGAGTAAATGTAAAGAAAAATAATACAGTCACACATGATTAATGCAAATAATAAATGGACAGTGAAACTTACCAGGTACACCAATAATAGCCAGGGTAGGATAATAAAAATATTGAATAATGTAAAGTGCATATTCGATCCGCAATGGTAATGGCCAGGAATGATATGTAGAAAGAATCCATACATAAGAGGATAAACTCCTGTCCATTGTTGTTACATTCCAGTCTAAAGTTCTCAGAGTCAGATCTCCCATTCCCCTGTCTCTGCAGCTGCTGATCCCTGTGAGTGCTGTCGGTGAGACACCCACTCATACTATGGGATAACATATTGAACGGTGCCCATTTTATCATGAAAATATGTAAACCATCCACTGGGATAAGTACAATCTCTGGAGACTGACATTAATCACAGTCACCAAATAAACAGCTTCAGTTAACCAGTTCCTTACCTCATTTTACACATCCCAATAAAAGGGAACATTTACTCAGTCTGGACTGAGTGGATGACTGTTGCTGAGGGATAGATCATAAATCTTTCAATCTTCTGAATCTTTCTTCCTTGTATGTAGGAGTATTCCTGGAACATTGTAGGATTGTATATGTTCCATCCTGTTTGTAAAAAGGAGACAGGGGTAGAATAACAGATCAGATGCATAAAATGCCTTGTAGGGAAGTTTCTAGATACTTGAGTAATGCTGCTCGTAGTTTGAAATGCCCTGGTATCAAACCATTTCATAACTTCAAGGCACCATTCAGCACATTGAAATTGCTGCTCAGGAACAGGGAGAAACAATTCTGTCCCCAAGTGCCTTCTATCGAGGCATAGGAAGACATAGGCCTTTCGGCCTGTTACAGAGGGACAGGAGGAACTGATCAGCCTCTTGAAACTGTTACCCGTTCAGCTTCTCAGACCAGTATAACAAAAGCAGAGTCAGTTAGCACGATTGCTTAGTTAATGAGAAATAAAATATAAATGCATCATTCTGATTTTGATGGTATTTTACAAATAAAGCAGAAAGATTTTCAGTCAATACGAACTGATTGGAATGTCAAAAGGCCATTCAGTCCATCAGTTTCATTACACAGGAGCAGCTGGTGAGCATAGAGCTGTTAGAGCCTATTACTCAGGAGCAACAGGAGGAGAGCAAACAGATATTGCAGACAGTTACTCAGGAGCAGCGGGGGTGAGCACACAGCTATTGGAGCATGCTAGTCAGGGGCAGCAGGAGGAGGGCACACAGGTTTTGGTGCCTGTTAGTCAGGGGCAGCAGGAGGAGAGCACACAGCTATTGGAGCCTGTTACTAGGAGCAGCAGGAGGAGAGCACACAGCTATTGGAGCCTGTTACTCGGGGCAGCAGGAGGAGAGCACACAGGTATTGGAGCCTGTTACTCAGGAGCAGCAGGAGGAGGGCACACAGGTATTGGTGCCTGTTAGTCAGGGGCAGCAGGAGGAGAACACACAGCTATTGGAGCCTGTAACTCAGGGGCAGCAGGAGGAGGGCACACAGGTTTTGGAGCCTGTAACTCAGGAGCAGCAGGAGGAGAGCACACGGCTATTGGTGCCTGTTAATGAGGAGCAGCAGGAGGAGAGCACACAGTTATTGCAGCCTGTTACTAGGAGCAGCAGAAGGAGGGAACACAGCTATTGGAGCCTGTTACTAGGAGCAGCAGAGGGAGAGCACACAGCTATTGGAGCCTGTTACTAGAAGCAGCAGGAGGAGAGCACACAGCTATTGGAGCCTGTTACTGAAGGGCAGCAGGAGGAGAGCACACAGCTATTGGAGCCTGTTACTCAGGGGCAGCAGGAGGAGAGCACACAGGTACTGGAGCCTGTTACTCAGGAGCAGCAGGAGGAGAGCACACAGGTATTGGAGCCTGTTACTCAGGGGCAGCAGGAGGAGAGCACACAGGTATTGGAGCCTGTTACTCAGGAGCAGCAGGAGGAGAGCACACAGGTATTGGAGCTTGTCACTCAGGGGCAGCTGTTGGAGAGCACAGAGCTATTGCATCCTGTTACGCAGGGGCAGCAGGAGGTTAGCACACAGGTATTGGAGCCTGTTACTCAGGGGTAGCAGGAGGAGAGCGCACAGGTATTGGAGCTTGTCATTCAGGGGCAGCTGTTGGAGAGCACACAGCTATTGGAGCCTGTTACTCCGGGGCAGCAGGAGGAGAGCACACAGCTATTGGAGCCTGTTACTCAGGGGTAGCAGGAGGTTAGTACACAGGTATTGGAGCATGTTACTGAAGGGCAGCAGGAGGATAGCACACAGCTATTGGAGCCTGTTAATCAGGGGCAGCAGGTGGAAACAGGAACACAGGAACAGGAGCCAGTCATTAAACTGCTCTCGACTTCGACACAGGAACAAAAGCGAGTCACTCGACTGCTCGAGACTGGAACACAGGAACAGGAGACCATCACTCAACTGCTCGAGACTGGGACACAGGGATAGGAGGCAGTTATTCCCTGATCTGATTGTGATTCCCTCATTCCATTTTTAAGATATTCCCCTCTCTGCAGTCTCTGCTCCTTTTGATGGTCATGTTGCAGATTCTGTCACTACAGTCACCATGAATCATCCAGAGTGGGTCACCAAAGCATCTGGTCTTCCTGAATTTCCACAGCAGCTTAAAGCACAGCCTCCAGGAAACCGTCCCCAGCTTTTCCACTAACATTCCAAAACTAGAATTAAGTTAAATGTCACTCAAGTGCTAGTGAGAAGGCTCTTCTGGATCAGTAACAGTGCAAGCGATTCCTTGTGTTACTGAGCACATGATCAGTAGAGAGTGATTACCACAGGCGTTCAATTGATCGGCGCAGAGCAAGTTAGAAAGGTGTGCATGAAAACTGCTGGAAGTCCACTATCCAACATGGAGCACAGAGCAGGACACCGGGAAGTCAAATAAAACACAAGCTATGCTTTTTGAACATTGTTTCTAAGCTGCTTAATGTTGGAAGCTGATGCTCAGTTTAAATTACAACAGTTTAAATACAACAAATGGGAGGGATTTGGGAAATAGACGGATGGAGAGAGACTCGGAGTCAGTGTTGCGGATGGATGTGTTTGCATGTTTAAAAATGCTGAAGTGAAGACATTTCGATAGCATGAAGTAACATAGGCGGGTATTTCCGGCAATGGTGAATTAATAGTATACTGCTGTGAGTTCAGACAGAATCAGAGACTCTCGGAGATGTACAGCACAGAAACAGACCCTTCAGTCTAACTTGTCCATGCCGATGGGATATCCCAAATTAAACTAGTCCCATTTGCCAGCACTTGGCACATTTCGATGTAAACCCTTCCTCTTCATGTACCCATCCAAATGCCTTTTAAATGTTGTAATCATAACAGGCACCACCACCTCCACTGGTAGCTCATTCCACACATGCAGCATTCTGTATTAGAAAAAGTTGGTCCTTGGGTCTCACCTGAAATCCATGCCCTCTAGTTTTGCGAAAGAGATATGGCTATTAACCCTATATATGCCTCTCATACTCCAAGAAAAATCACCCCAACCTACTCACTCTCTCCCTATAGCTCGAATCCTGGCAACATCCTTGTAAATCTTTTCTGTCTCCCTTCAAGTTGCACAATATCTTTCTGATAGGAGGGAGACCAGAATTGCATACAATACTCCAAAATAACCGAAATAATGTGCTGTACAGCAGCAGCATGGCCTCCCAATTCATATAGTCAAAGCACTGACCAATAAAGGCAAGCATGCCAAATGGCTTCTACCGAATTCTATCGACCTGTAACACAACTTTCAAGGAATTTTGAACCTACACTCCAAAAACCTTTTGTTCAGCAACACTCCCGAGGACCTTACCATTAAGTGTATACATCCTGCCCTGATTTGCATTTCCAAAATGCAGTGCCTCACATTTATCTGCACTAAACACCATTCGCTGCTCCTCAGCCAATCAGCCCACCTGATCAAGATCTCGTTGTACTCTGATGTAAACCTTCTGTGCGTCCACAACAACATCAGTTTTGGTGTCATTTGCAAACTAACCAACTATCGCTGCTGTGTTCACATCCAAATGATCTATATAAATCATGAAAAACAGTGGACCCAGCACTGATACTTGTCGCACACCACTGGTTACAACCCACCAATTCGAAAAGCAATCCTCTATCACCACCCTCTATCTCCTACCTTCGAGCCAATTTTGTATCCACATGGCTAGTTTTCCATGTGAATTCCATGTGAACTAACCTAGTTAACCAGTTTAACATGTAGAACGTTGTCAAATGCCTTAATGAAGTCTATATCGCAATGTGCACCTCTGCCTCAATGAATCCTCTTAGTCAGTTTCTTCACAAAATCTCAGTCAATTTCGTGAGACACCATTTCCTATGCTTAAAGCTACGTTGACGATTCCGTATCTGTCCTTGCCATTCAAAATACATGCAGACCTTGTGCCTCATAATCCATACCAACAACTTGCCCATCACTGACGTCAGGCTCACCGGCTTTCCCTTACCATCCTTCTTAATGTTTTTAAAGTAATGACATCACGTTATCAAACCTCCTATCTTCTGGCACCTCACCTGTGACAATCAATGATACAAGTATCTCAGCATGTGGCCCAGCAATCCCTTCCCTAGCTTCCCACAGAGTTCGAGGTTACAGCTTATCAGGTCCTGGGGACTTTTCCATCTTTACAGGCTTTACGAACTCCAGCATCTCTTCCTCTGTAATACAGATACTTTTCAAGATGTCACTGTTAATTTCGGAAGTTCCTTAGCTTCCATATCCTTCTGCACAGTAAATACTGATGCAAGGTGATTGTTTAGTATCGCCTCCGTCTCCTGTTGTTCTGCACATCGGAAGCCTTGCTGATCTTTAAGTGACCCAAAACTCTCCCGTGTTACTCTTTCGTACTTAATGTGTTTGTACAGTACCTTTGAATTCTCCTTAACCCTATTTGTCAAAGCTATCTCAAGCCCCCTTTATGGCCTCCGGATTTCCCTTTTAATTATACTTCTACTGGTGATAGACTCTTCTCGACAGTCACTTTAAATCTGGAATTCAGAGGCTGATGACGTTGATATATCTAGTTTTGATTGTTTGAAATACCCAACTAGTTCGCTGATGCCCTTGAAGGAAGCAAACAGCCATTCTTACCTGGTCTAGGTTACATGTGACTCCAGACCCACAACAATATGGTTAACTGTTAACTGCCTCTTGGCAATTAGTGATGGGTAATAAATGCAGGCTAAGCCAGTTATACTCTCATCCCGTGAATGAATACTGTAAAAACATCGACTCCTGATATCCTTATATGACATTGGCATCCCTCTTACCCGTGACCAGGCCATCAATTTCTCCAATCCGCCAGCATTCCTTACACCTTCCAGCCTTACCCCTCACCCTAAAAGGGGCATACTGTCTCTGGGCTCTTGATATCTCATTTTTGAAGGCTTCCCACTTCTGAGCTGGCCCCTTATCTGTGAATATCGATTCCAATCCAGTTTGGAAGTTAGAGTCATAGTATCATAGAGATGTGCAGCATGGAAACAGACCCTTCGGTCCACCTCATCCATGCCGACTAGATATCCCAACCCAATCCAATCCCATCTGGCAGCGTCCTTCCCATTTCCCTCCAAACCCTTCCTATTCATGCACTCATCCAAATGCCTCTTAAATGTTGCAATCGTACCAACTTCCACCACTTCCTCTGGCAGCTCATTCCATACACGTACCACACTCTGTGTGAAATATTGTCCCTTCAGTCACTTTTATATCCTTCCCCTATCACCCCAAACCTATACCCTCTCGTTCTGGACTCTCGGACCCCAGGCAAAAGACTTTGTCCATTTACCCTATCCAAGTTCTTGCCTAATATAATCAAATTAGCCTTCCTCCAATTTAAAACATTATCTTTTAGATCCACTTCATCCTTTTCCATCTCTGTTTTAAAATTAATAGAATTATGATTACTTGTTCCAAAGTGCTTCCCCACTGATAACTCGATCTCCTGCCCTACCTTATTTCCCAAGGGTAGGTCAAGTTTATGTTCTTCTCTGTGATGGAGAGCATTGTACAAGCAACTGCAGCTTTGTGACTGTTAGTGGTTTCAACAGAATCTATGACTCACTGGTCTGAATCTAAGAATAATTTGTCTCAGTGACATTTTCATTGAATGTGACAGATGGATTGTCTGTACGAGTCTGAGCAAGTTTCTGGTGCTATCTTATCAAACTCACCTCATTAACTACCCACTCCACCCCATGGTGTCCCTCTTATTCAATACCAGCTCGATTCGCACACCCATCATGGCTGGAGGTACTCAGCATCGCTCGGATGCCCCTGGATATTCCGTGATCTCTGGCACTGGTGCCATCTTCAAAAGGCCAATGGGCAGACCGTTGAGCTTTCTTAGTTAGAAGTTGCCCTGCACTGTTTACCTTGAGCATGGCAGATAAGGGACAATTATAACACGGTTTTTTGGACAGGGGTTTGGAAGACCTTGTGGATGGGCTAGTTCAGAGTTAGACCATTCTCTTCCCAGAGGGACCCACACCACCAGACCCCCTGAGCATTGTCCGAGCTCACCACCCAGCTCAGTGCTGTATCTGCGTTCTGAGGAAATGTCCAGCAATACAGGACAAGCATCAATAACCTTCCCCACTCTGTCAGGGTAAGGGTCACTGTATTCTCTCTGCTCCCTCGCACTCACTGTATATTTGTTATAGCAACAACCACCGAACTAGGCTCATGCTCCACCACTCTCACTCTTGCACCTTCTCTCCCTCTCTCTCTCTCTCTCTCCTAATTTCCCTCCACGATACCATCCACACTAATAACGCAACATGGCCGTAACACTATGGACTAACTCCCTCCTGACACCTCACCATTTCCCCTGCCACACCGACACCAGAACTAAGTGCAGGGCCACCCACTGCAACCTTCCCTCCCTCCCTCCTTTTGTACCATTCCTGGAGAAACAGCCTGGAATAGGACAGAAATGGTCAAGCCGGGTGGTGGAGTGCCCGATATCCGCTCCCTCATCCCACCACCACCTCCCCCACCACCCCAGCACCACATGGGGAGGACCGGGATGCCTCGTGTGGAGATTCTGAAACATCCACATCTCACCAAACGAGTAAGGAGCAATGTTCAGTGAAGGGCAAGTCTCACTTTAAACCCACTGGCAGTTCCGTTTCCCCCGGCACAACTCCTAAGCCGTGGCCCTGATGCCATCTCTCTTTTGTGTCGAGCTGGTATAAATGGAAACTCCACCATCTCGGTGGCCGGAGGGTGGGCTCACAACACATCGTCGCTATTACCTCCCAGGAAGGGAGCACGGAGGCTCCCTGCTATACCTCCTCCTGTAAAAAGCTCAAATACTGAAAATAATCTGTGACATTTACTGCTCTCCTCACTTGTCCTGCCATGTCAAATAATCTGTCCTTATATATATCCAGCATCCTGTGCTCCTGCAGCCCTTTTATAACTGTAGATATTTTATATTGTCTGTCAATGTTATTCCTACCTAAGTGCATCATCTCACACTGCTCTGCATTGATGCTCATCTGCCATAAAACAGAACACTACACCAATTTGTCACTGCCCTTTTGGAGTTCCACACTGTCCTCCACACACTTTACAATTCTTCCAGGTTTGGTTTCGGCAAGCAATGAAATTGTCCTACAATCACTCTCCACTGATACTTACTGACTCTCTCACTAGTGTGAACAAGCACAATACGAAAACACTCACCAAGAATAGATTGAAAAAAACTGACACAT
The DNA here is from genome assembly GCF_047496795.1 of Chiloscyllium punctatum. Taxonomy (NCBI): domain Eukaryota; kingdom Metazoa; phylum Chordata; class Chondrichthyes; order Orectolobiformes; family Hemiscylliidae; genus Chiloscyllium; species Chiloscyllium punctatum. The sequence goes on along the minus strand of NC_092791.1, from coordinate 5,973,057 downwards.
ACCAGAGTCCAAGTGATATATTGACAAAGTTACCGGAGCAAGAGAAATACTGACAGACACTCCATGTCTGTATTAGTGTCAGTGTATGAGTGAGTGTCTCTATGTCTCTGTGTTCGTGTGTGTTTATCTGTGTGTATCAGTGTAGGGCGAGTCTGGCAGTCACTGTGGTGTTAATGTGATGTACTATCCCCCTGGCATGAGTTTCTGAGGAAGGGGTACTCAACCCAAAACATTAACTTCCATTTCTGCCCACAGATGGTGAAAGACTTGCTGAGTTTTCTGTCACGCTCAGTCTCTGCTGGTCTCCCCACCCCTCTGTACAGGTGGTAATGGAGGGCGAAAATCATAGGGATTCAGTTTCGGAAGGACAGAGGGAATGTATCAGCTCACAGCACCATCCAAACTGAGAGCACCATCAACACACATATACGCTCACACACACACTACAAACACGCACACACACAGAGGCATGTACACACATAGTGCTGCACACAGACACTCATGCACAGATACACAATACTCATAGCCACCGCCACACGCACTTACACACACACTACAAACGTGTGCACACACAGAGACACGTGCACACAGACATATACAGCTGCACACAGACACTCACATACAGATACACATACCTATAGCCACCCTACACACGCACTTACAAACGCACACACACACGCGACACACACCCAGACGCAGAGAGCCACACACACAAAGAGACATGCACACGCCCATGACACACACACACGCACACAAAATGCTTACACTCATGCAGATATATATACATACATGCACACATACGCATGCACTCACACAGACACACACACACACACACACACACACCCGCAGAACACACACAGACACAGATTTCATTCGTTTCTTCATTCCAACCCCCCACCAGAACTTATCCCAGATCCATCCTTCCAACTCGGCACCTCCCTCTTGAACTGTGCTACCTGTCCGTCTTCATTCCCACTATCCACTTCACTCTTTGCTCCAACCTATCACCTTCACTCCACCATCATTTATTTGTCGCCTTCCCAGCTGCCTTAACCAAGCACCATCCCCTTCCATTTATCGTTCGGCCCACATGGTCCACAAGCCTCATTACTAATGATGAGATTATGCTCGAAATTCCAACTTTCATGCTCCTTGGATGCTGCCTGAAATTCTATGCTTTTCCAGCACCACACTCTTTGACATAGACACACACGCACCCACAGACACAGAAACACACACACAGACACAGACGCACACACAGAGACAGAAACACACACACACAAACACAAAGACAACCATGCTTCCCACGCTCGAAAACATCCACACTCCCCACACAGAGACACCCACACTGCCCACACACACACACACATACTCACACACAGACAGGCATACACACTCAAACAAACATGCACACTAACACACATAGACACGCACCCTCCCCACAAATGCACATTTACTCTCATACACGGACAGACACACTCAGCCAGACACACAACTAACACATATGCAGACACGCAAAAAGCACATGTACGTACATACATGCACAAAGGAACACACAGACAGAAACACAGACACACACACACAGGCACACAGATACATACTGATATGCACATACACTGGCACACAGACAGAGGCATACACACATTGACACATAGAAAACACCCTTACAAGCCAACTACACAGAGACACCCACACTCCTCACACACACGCAGAATCACTGATACACAGAGACACACAATCACTCGCACACACACTAAACAAGCACATATTATCACACAGACACACAGAGATGCACAGAGACATGCACACACCGACACACACCAACACAGACATACAGGCATGCACACACAGAGGCAGACATACATTGACACATATACACACACAGTGACAAGATCCATTGAATCGGATTCCGTGAAAAACAGAAGCCGATGGAATGAAAAGTGCCATGAGAGCGAGAATATAACATTATCTGTGAGGAAGTTGTTTTCCAGACTCGAGGAGAGTGCACAATGCTGTTTCCAGGGATCAATATCTGGATAAGTAGACAGAATTAGCATCGGCTGTTATTGTACTGCATCTTTTGTACAATGTTGCAAAAGCACAGGCCTTTTCTATAGAGGGGACAACTTCAAAATCCTCAATGATGCAAAACACACAAATGACGTGAACAACAAAGCAACCGCAGAAACTCGTGTTACGTCATGGGGTAAACGCCCCGGCTCAACCCTTGCTCAAATTCGCTCTCTGTCAAATTCCTGAGCCAGAGTTTCGAACACTGAATGGTCGATGTTAATAAACACTGCTCGAATCTCACAACTTCAGTATTTAATACGCCCCTACATGTATGTCTGACAACAGTAATTGCTCCCTCACTGTGTTACTTCAGCACACATAGAGAAAAAATAAACATGAGAACAACAGTCACGTATGTGATGGGGATTTGACCCGATGCACACCTCTTCCCACCCTACCTCCTGCACACCTCTTCCCACCCTACCTCTTGCATTACACCTCTTCCCACCCTACCTCTTGCAAAAATGCCATCTCATATTCCCAATTCCTCCGCCTCCGCCGGACCTGTTCCCAGGAGGACCAGTTCCACCACAAAACACACTAGATGGCCTCCTTCTTTAGAGACCGCAATTTCCCTTCCCAAGTGGTTAAAGATGCCCTCCAATGCATCTCATCTACATTCCGCACCTCCGCCCTCAGACCCCACCCCTCCAACCAGGACAAGGACAGAACGCCCCTGGTGCTCACCTTCCACCCTACAAACCTTCGCATAAACCAAATCATCCGCTGTCATTTCTGCCACCTCCAAACAGACCCCACCACCAGGGATATATTTCCCTCCCCACCCCTTTCCGCCTTCCACAAAGACCGTTCCCTCCGTGACTACCTGGTCAGGTCTACGCTCCCCTACAACCCACCCTCCAATCCGGGCACTTTCCCTGCCACCGCAGGAACTGGAAAACCTGCGCCCACACCTCCTCCCTCACCTCTCTCCAAGGCCCTAAAAGAGCCTTCCACATCCATCAAAGTTTTATTTGCACATCCACTAATATCATTTATTGTATCCGTTGCTCCCGATGCAGTCTCCTCTACATTGGGGAGACTGGGCGCCTCCTAGCAGAGCACTTTAAGGAACATCTCCGGGACACCCACACCACTCAACCACGCCGCCCTGTGGTCCAACATTTCAACTCCCCCTCCCAATCTGCCGAGTACATGGAGGTCCTGGGCCTCCTTCACCGCCGCTCCCTCACCACCAGAGGCCTGGAGGAAGAACGCCTCATCTTCCGCCTCGGAACACTTCAACCCCAGGGCATCAATGTGGACTTCAACAATTTCCTCATTTCCCCGTCCCCCACCTCGCCCTAGTTCTAAACTTCCAGATCAGCACTGTCCCCATGACTTGTCCGGACTTGTCCTACCTGCCTAGCTCCTTTTCCAATTATCCACTCCACCCTCTCCTCCCTGACCTTTCACCTTAATCCCCTCCCCCAATCACGCATGGTACTCTACGCTACTTTCTCCCCACCCCACCCTCCTCTAGCCTCCTCCACGCTTCAGGTTCACTGCCTTTATTCCTAATGAAGGGATTCTGCCCGAAACGTCGATTTCGAAGCTACTTGGATGCTGCCTGAACTGCTGTGCTCTTCCACCACCACTAATCTAGAATCTGGTTTCCAGCATCTGCAGTCATTGTTTTTACCGCCTTGCAGTTCTTCCCCACACTGTGTCACACAGCAGGGTCCTCCGGTGAAATGAACAGCCGTGAATGACATGTGGTTCAGTATGTTGGAGACAGCATTTCGACACAGACACAGTTCCCTATTATTAGGACAGGCAGCACTGATGATTAATAACCTCAGATAGAAGCAAGCGATAGAGATTTACCGTGGACTCGATGGGCTGAACGGCTTCTGTCGGCACGTGAATGACGTCACACGTCTCTGCCGTCCCTCTCCCTGTCTCTGTGACAGAGTGGCTGAGGGTGAAATGATGGCTCGTTTTTAATCCTCCCTTCCGCTTTGGACTGTCTGCAGCCCCGCAGCTCCTGGCTGTGGGGAAGGTTCTCAGTGTGTGAGGGTTTCATTCGGAGTCGCTTCATCTAGGACAGTTGGGACTCAGATGTAAACTGATGCCCGATTACAGCAAAGAAACCGACGCCTCTGAAACAAAAGCCCTCCTGCTGGATTGTTCTGTGAAGATTGATTCTGAACATCAAATGGGCAGCACAAAAATGCACTGATTTGAATTTTACTGAGGGAAGAGAGTCCACAGCCCATTTCTCTCTTTCCCACCAGCTCAGCATCTTTCTCTCTCTCTCAACTAAATGATATTTGGAGGAAGTTCGCAATCAAAGTTGCAAAGTTCCAGCGGCGCTCTTGCACCTGGCTGTGCCCGTGAGAGGAAGCTTCAGAGCATATCCGCACTTACATCCCGTCATAATGCCTGCAAGTGGAGGGAAATGGCTGAATACTCTGTCAATAGAGACAGCTCAGTCCCCGGGGATGGGATAAACAGCATCGTCCCGCGTGAGGACGTTCTGCCGATCAGACACAGTCCACGTTATCATTCAGATCATACCGGAGTGAGAACACTCGAGAAGGCCAATCGGTCACTCGTACCTGTGCCAACTCGGGAGTTGCAAAAGACTGGTGAAAGTGGAAAGTGGATTTGTTCACGTTTCAAGTGTTTCCATGAAGCAGGAAGCAGAAGAAGATACACAGTCAAGCGATTGAGATCTGACTACAGGGGCAGCAAATAAGTTGTACAGGGCAGAGGAAAGCTTTGAAGTATTGAATTCTGGTTAATGGGACGATCATGCTTTCACTCGGCCATGCAGCTACAGAAGAAACTATGTCAGTGTCTCTCAGCATTGTGATGTCACAGGCAAATATCGCCGTTACACTGCAGGAAATTCCATTTTCCAATATGATGGCAGTCCATATGTAAAGGTGTAGCTTATATATCGAATCCGTTCACATAAATACTTCCACTGCACCTCAGTGCGTTGTATTGTCTCCTTTCCACTTTACCTGTCATTGTGCCTGCACTAAAGTTGATTTTCTCCTTCTGCGTGTCTTTTACAGTCTAGATGATGTGATGCAGTTGTATTGACCCATCTTCTGACAGAATTTTCCACTTCACTTCAGCCCGCCCTAACTTCGCTATCTGATACCATTCCCATTGTTTAGATGTTAGTCGCTCGTCTCAGATCCAGCCTGCCCTCACCCAAAATAAATGGAAAACTCAGTCACACTGTGATCACTGCAATCCAGGGATATATTCATTCTAAGGTCATTGATAATTCGAAGGATAAAGTTAGGACTGCAGATGCTGGAGATCAGAGTTGGTAGTGTGATGTTGCAAAAGCACAGCAGATCAGGGAGCATCCGAGGAGCAGGAGTATTCAGGTTTCAGACTTAAGCCCTTCATCTGGAATAAGGCTTGTGAGTCGGGGCTGAGAGATAAAAGGAAATAGTGTGGGGTTGAGGGGAAATAGCTGGAAAGTAATAGATGGATGAATAGGAGGGAGAAGAAAATAGGTCAGAAATAGCAGTGATCGAAAGGGTTGTGAGGACGGTGCCGAGTTGAAGGCTTGGGCTTGGGGGAGGGGAAATGAGGTAACTGTTCAAATTCACATTTATCCCGTGTGGTGTTAGGGTCCCAAGCCGGTAGGTGTATTGTTCCTCCTCCAGGCGTTGGGTGGTAACGGTTTGGCAGTGGCGAGGTCCAAGACCTGTATGTCTTTGATGGGGTAGGAGGGGGAGTTGAAGTGTTCAGCCACGGGATGGTGAAGTTGGTGGGTGCGGGTGTCGCAGAGATGTTCTCTGAAATGATCTGCAAGAAGGTTTCCTGTCTCCCTGATGTAGAGGAGACCGCACTGGGCGCAACGGATTCAGTAGATGACATTGGTCGCTGTAAAGGTGAATTTCTAATGGATGTGGAATGATCCATTCGGGCCTTGGCTGAGGTGAGGGAAGTGGTGTGGGTGCTTGTTTCACCCTTCTTTTGGTGGCCGTGAAAGGTGCCAGGAGAGGGTTGAGAGGCTGGTTGGGGGGGATGTATGGACCTGAAGAGGGGGTCATGGAGGGAATGGTCTTTACGGAATGTTAGCAGTGCTGGGCAGCGAAATATATCTCTGGTGATGGTGTCTGTTTGGAGGTGGCGTCAGTAGCAGAATATGATGCGTTTATGCGGAGTTTGATGGGATGTAAGGTGAGCACCAGGTGGTTCTGTCCTTGTTGCGTTGAGAGGCGTGGCTTCAAGGGTGGTGGTGTGTGAAATGGAGGTGTTGAACTAGAGCGCGCTGTCAACCACGTGGGAAGGCAATTCGTGATCGTGGAAGAAGGAGACCAACTGGCTCTTTCTGAGGTGAAATTGGTCATCCTGGAAACATATGTGCTGGAGGTGGAGGAATTGGGAAAAGGAAATGGCGTTCTTACACGAGATAGGGTTGGAGGAGATGTAGACTAGATACATGTGGGAGTCGGTGGGCTTGTAGTATATGTCTGTAATTAGTCAGTTGCCAGAGTCGGTGATGGAGAGGTCCAGGAAGGTGAGGGAAGTTGCCAAGAGGATCCGGATAAATTTGAGGTCGGAGTGGAAGGTGTTGGTAAAGTTGGTGAGCTATGCAACCTCCTCGTTGGAGCACCAAGTGAACCCAAACATTCATCAATGTTGCGGAGGAACAGGAGGAGGATGGTGCCTGTGTAATTGTGAAAGATGGACAGTTCCGAGTATCTAACAAACAGGCAGGCATAGCTAGTTCGTATGTGGTGCCCATGGCTACCAGCGTCAATGGAGGAAGTGGAAGAATTGGAAAGAAGTGTTGATTGTGAGGACCAGTTCAGCCAAGTGGATGAGGATGTCGGTGGAAAGGTACTGTTTGGGATAAGGTGACCGTGGAGAGATGAGGAAACTGGTGAAGGCCACGTTGATGCCCTGGGGTTGAGGGTCCCGAGGTGGAAGATCTGGCGTCTGGTGGTGAGGGAATGGCGGTGGAGGAGACACAGGAACTGCATGTCCTTGGGAGAGTCGTGGGGGGGGGGGGGTGTGGTGATAATTGATGTTTTTGGTCATGGGGCGTTGGAGTTGAATGTTGCGGGTGCCCTGGAAATGTTCTGTGAAGCTCTCTCCGAGAATGTGTCTGTTGGCCCCAATGTAGAGGAGAACGCATCGCGAGCAACAGATGCAATAAATGACACGTGTGGAAGTGCACATGCACATTTGCTGGATGTGGATAAGTCATTGGAGCCTTCGTAGGATGTGAGAGGGAAGATGTGGGTGCAGGTTTTGCAATTCCTGTGGTGCCGTGAGGGGAGGGTGGGTCATTGGAGGGCCTGGCCTTGACTAGGTAGTCATGGGGGAAACAGTCTTTGTGAAAAGTGGATAGGGGTGGGGCGGGAAATATAAATTCCCCTGTCACTGCAGGAATTGCAAAACCTGCACCCACATCTACCTCCTCACCTCTGTCCAAGGCTCTAATGGAGGTTTCCACATCCATCAAACTTTCTCCTGCACTTCCACACATATAATTTCTTGTATGCGTTCCGCCCGATGTGGTCTCCTCTAAGTTGGGGAGAGGAGATGTGCTCTCATAGATCACTTCACTGAATATCTCCAAGAAACCCGCAAGAATCGATCCCAGTGCCCCATGGCCAAACATTTCAACTCCCCCTCCCACTCTCCCGAGGACATGCAGGTCCTGGGCCTTCTGTATTGCCACTGCCTCACGACCCGATGCCTGGAGGAAGAAAGCCTTATCATCCGCTCTTCAACCCCATGGCATCAATTTGGACTTCACCGGTTGCCTCATTTCCCTCCCCTACCATACCCCACTTCCCACCTTCCAGATCAACACCATCCGCCTGACTTGTCCCGCCTGTATATCTTCATTCCCACCTATCCACTCCACCTACTTCTCTGACATATCATGTTCACCCCCCCGCCTGTATCCTCTTACAGCATTCTCAGCTACCTTCTCACCAGCCCCAGCCCCTTCCCATCATCTCTCCATCCCATGTGCTCCCAATCTCATTCTTGATGAATGGCCTTTGCCTGAAACGACCATTTTTCCTGCTCCTCAGATGCTGCCGGACCTGCTGTGCTTCTCCAACGCCACTGTAATCTTGAGGCGAGTCAGTTGATTGAGAGGGTTTTCGGATATTTTCTATTGTTGAACACAGGCTGTGGATGATACAAGAACTTTAGCAACCACCAGTTTAGGGAACAGCTAAAGGACTGAGTACAAGTCCGGTCACGGCATAAATCAACATTTTTCTTAAAATTGTAAGATAAAAGATGGAAGGCTAAAGTATACAATTTTTCCCATCAAGACCGTTTCACCAATGAGTTTCTCACTGATTCCTTTCCAAGTCAGGGTGCTATGGGCCTTGGAGGGTAACTTGGAAATGGTGGCGCTTCGTTGTATCTTCCAACCTTGTCCTTATAGTCAGTACAGCTGTTCAGCTTTGAAGGTTGTCAAAAATGCCTGAATGACTTACTCCAGTGCAAATTATAGTTGGTGCACTCTGCTGCAGTTGCGTCTTAACGGTGAAGGGAATGAATATTGCAGGTGTTGAAGAGGGTACACTCAAGTGACTGCATTGTCGTGGACGGTGTCCAGTTCCTTAAGTGTTATTGAAGTTACACCCATCTCGGCAAATGGAGAGAGTTATATTCCACGTCCCATTTGTGCCTTGCAATTATGTAGGATTCACAGAACAATGAGTTGAGTTTATAATCAAAAAATGTCTCAAGAACATATTATTGTTGTCAAAGTGTTTCTGTAGCCATTTTCAAAAAGTTTTTTCCCCCTGAAATAATAGCTCTGTGGACGATTACAAGGGTTAATTTGTTTACAGTAAAGTCTTTGAATTTCAATGAGATATGATTAGTTTCTCATTTGTGACAGTGATCATTACTCTATTTCGTCCTTGTGTGGACCAATCTGATTCCAGTCACTGTCTGATTTCAAGTTCCAATTCCCGTCTGTGCTTGCGATTTCAACCGTTTCTTCGTATAAATGTCTCCACCTGCTGCAATAATATGTAAGGACGCTGCAGGGGACAGCAGAGATTAATGAACATGTTGTCAACACTGGAGAAAATTGAGCTTCGTGGAATGATTGGTGAGGCTGGGATTATTCTCCATGAAGAAAAGGAGAGGGAGTGGAGTTCTATTATCACATAACAACATTTATAATCGTTCAATATTCATGGGACCTTGACAGGTTAGTTATGGGCAGGTGGTTCACCCTCTGGTATGAGGAGGGCACCAGAGGACATGAACACAGAATAAGATATTGCCTATTTAATTCAGAAATGAGGAGTAATTTCTTTGCTCAGGATCCAGTGAATCGGTGGAACTCCTTGCCGCAATTGTTGTTGAGGCTGAGTTGTTGTGTATTTTCAAACTGCCAGACAGATATTTAACCAGAAAGATAATGAAGCTTTGTCGAGGCAATGCTGGAGAATAGAGTTGAGGATTATCAGATCAGCCATGAGTTCGTTGAATGGTGGAGCAGACTTGATGGGCTGAATGGCCGATTTCCAATCCTACATCATTTGGTCTAATGCGTTATTTTATTGATACCTTTAGAATTCTGAGGGGATGGGATGAAGTGATAGAAAAGGTTTCTCAAACTGATCAGACAGATCAGGAACTAAGCTCATAGGTTCATGAACAAGAAATGTGCTGTGGTCTGGATACAACAAATGGCACTGGGCACACTGCAGATGGGTATGTGCAGATGTTGTGATTGCTAAAGAAAATTGGTGGATCTAATATTGTTGCCAACTTGGTGATCACGCTGTATGATGGATCGTGGTATGATTCACACAGCAAAAGGTTGTGAAAGAATGAAAAATCTGTTTCATTGGAAAAGTCTTCTGCAGTACCAATTCAATTGACTGTTTAAAATACTGATCAGAACTTTGTGTGGAGTATTACGTTAAAATTCACGAGCCCACTGGATAAACTATTGCACCCGATCTCTCCTTATTTGTTCCCCTTTCATTCGATGTAAATTCATAGAAAGTCAAGATGGAATGAAATGAAAGGAGGAAAGAAACATTGTCCTCCTTTTCATTATCCCAATGTAACTTACAACAGAAACAAATTGCTTTACTTCGACTTTGATGAGGTATCGATTTATCACAAATCCACGGTGCAATGAAGAGCAAAAGCAAGATTCTCCATCCAATGTATCTTAAAGATGCAAGGCACAAAGGGAAACCACAGCTGCGTTTGATAGAAGTAACAGCCAGAGTAGGATTCAAATCCAAACATGCGCAATGGAAGAGCAACCTGTCGCCTTAACCTCTGGGAGACTTCAGCCCATTGCAAAGGGGCTCACATGTGACCCCGTCAAGATCACATATGGTGCTCCGAGGCGAGAAGAAATTCCCTGAGCAGAATCGAATCCACACCATCATGTTTCTGCTTTCGACAGAATAATAATACCAGCAAATTCTAACAGATTGACCATGTCCTTGGAAGGAATACCGAGACGGAACTGTCTCAGAATGAACCTGCAAACATGAAATTCTCGTCACATTCACACGCACATTTAGTCTTGACGCATAATTTCTTCAGACAGTTTCTCTCTCACGTGAAGAAGTATATACGGGGAGAGAAGTGAAGGGGATGTTTTAGCTCGATGGTCTTTCTCTTATGGCTGAACCTGAACTGGGTAAAATTCCCGGAAATGCAGTTTTGTTCGTTTCATTTTATTAATTTTGCTGCACCTTCACTCTGTTCATTCCAATGATCGGAAGTGAATTGGATTTATATGATTGGAACGTTAAATGTTGTGTTCAATTTTGCTCCGAATTTATTTCAGCTTAAAGAAAATACTGATGAGAAAAACAGAAGGTTAAACTACAAAACAAGATGCCAGTTTTGATGCTCAGTTACTTTGGTAGATTTCAGTGGGTGTGAAATGAACCCAACATCATGGCGATCGTCCTCCCATCTTTAAGGCATGGGATTAAAGCAGGAAATCGATCTCTAAGATACGGGTCACTTCCTATTCATTATGGAATAGCTTTCCTTGACAATATACCAAATCTGCTCAGTTCCATTTATAATGCTTCATATGGAATATTAATAGAAATCTTTCAAAACTCTGAGGTTTGTTTTGCTGAATCTTACTCACCTGCAGACGTTTCCGATATTTCTTTGCATCTGAAGTCGTCCAAATTAGATATTGTTTCCTCCCATCTTCTACCCCCCATACACCACTTTTACACTTTTACCTGGCCACAGGCTGTCTCTCTCCTGGTGAAACTCACTGCTTGTGTGTCTCTATATGTGCCTTTCTAAATATTTTGGAAACGGATTCTCTGAGTGACAGAAATTCTGCTCCCATCATTTATTTGTCCTACATCGATGGTTTTGAAAGCCTGACGTTCAGAAACATACGAACTTGAAAGAGTGAATTTTCCATATATTTACTCTCGCCAAACCTCAAATACGCTGAAAAACTTCCGTTCGGTTTTCCTTGGTTCAGTGTCAAATTTTCTAAAACACAAATAAATAAAACTCCATCCCCACTAAACGCCATCAGCATCATCTCTAATGTCTTAGCGGCCCAGTAAACACTGGCAGTGTCCTCTCTGATAGAATCACAGATTCCCTACAATGCAGAAAGTGCACTTCAGTCAACGAGGTCTGTAGGGAGACTCTGAACAGCATCTCAACCAGACCTAGCTCCCATCTCTATCCCCGCAGGCCTCTGGCTTGTGATTTAAATAAACCTGCTGGAATAAAACCTGGCATCGTGTGACTGCTGAACCCATCACTGCGTTTCCCATGGCTAATTCACTTAACTTACTGAATTCACTCTCTGGACACATCAGCGCAAGTTAACAGGCCAACCCACCTAACCTACAGACTTAAGAGCAGTGCGAACCACTGAATAAATGTACCATCACATTGAACACTATCTGTATCATTTACACACTGGTAACTCAGCCGAGTGAAAGCAAGCTGTGCCCATCAACCTGATTCAATGCATACAAACGCGGTTCTGCGGTGTACAACCTTAGTAGCTCTGCTAGAAATTTTTCTGCACTCAGGTCTGAATGGGTTTGCTCTTTTCTTCCTCAGATTCCTGCTTTAAATAAACATATCAGTCAGGAACAACTCTATATAATGGTTTTCATTGCAACACAAACACAATGTGCAGTTTGCTGAAGTTACGTGTTTGCACTGTCACTGACACTCTCTCTCCCCAGGAGCTGCAGACCTTCCTCACGCTGATTCAGACAGCACTGTCCTTCCTGAGACATGTCCCATCGAGAATGGAAGGCCAGGCATGAATAACCTTCACGGGGGAACAGAGCGACAGGTTTAAAACCTTTACGATGCCCCCAGGGGAGAATTGAGCCCTGTGACAGGAGGGACACGAACCACGATACTGTGGAGGACAACAACATCGAAGGAAGCCCCTCAACCTGTTGTGGCCGCACTTGTCAAACACAACTGCTTAACCACCTGAATAAAGTTTTCCATCGTTCAGCCCATAATCTTACATGTTTTGGCATCACAAATTAACATCTCAATTTTTTTTATGGTTAGAATGATTTCCGCCTCTCTGACCCTTTCCACAAATCTACTCAAACTTTTCTGCCTTTTCCCGAAATCTCTTGGCCCTAGTGTTCGATCTCTCCATCAATAAAAATGCTTCTTTCGGTCTATCCTATCCATATCCCTCAGTATTTAGTGCATCTCAGTCATGTCTTCTCCAATCTCCTCTGCTCGTCGACAAACAACCCAAGTCTGTCCAATCTCTCCTCACAACTGAAACTCTTCAGCCCAGACAATATCCCAGTGAATCTCGACTGCAACGTTCCCAGTGCGATCACATCCATGCAGTACTCTGAATTGCAGAACTACACACAGTAATATAGCTAGAGCCGAATGAACTTTTTTTTCTATTCTTTTACAGTATGAGGGTGTCGCTGACAGCAACAGTGACCACAGCCACACAGACGAATCGGTATCAATGTGAGAGTCTGTATTAGATTCTGCAATATCTTAGTGAAATAGGAAATGACTCCGCAAACACATAAGGAAAGAGCAGCTCTCCGAAAGCTAGTGCTTCAATTAAACCTGTAAGACCATAACCTGGTGTTGGATCATTTTTAACTTTGTACTCCATAGTCCAACACCGGCATCTCCACAGTAATGAAATGACGGTATGGCATGGAAAGTAGGAGGGAAGAAATCTCTGAGAACGAGTGGATTTGAATTCTGACATATGAAACACAGAGATGTGAGCGAGCAGAGCTTGAAGGAAAAAAGTCACCTTGGAGAAAATCAAAACTTTAAAACAACTGATTCCTTTGTGTTTCACAAAAGACTGGAACACATAGAGCAACAACTGCCGTGAATCGGATTCGAACCGAGGTTGATGCGGCCACAACACAGAGAACTAACCACTATACGATCACGGCAATCTACATACAAAGACACGAGTTGCATGCAATAAGTAAAGTATCATAAGAAATGCTCTTGTTCAGACTTTTTACAGTATACTTTACCCATTCAACCCAGGCATTTGCATCCGTGTCCACAGTTTCTATTTCGATAGCCTGTTTCAAGTCCTTTACCTCTGTAATTTTTACTACTTTAAGGTCACCAGGAGGGGTGAAAGGTTTTATCTTATTATCCAGTAGTTCTGCCCATTTTGCCCGCTCTCCGCTCTTCAAAAACAACAGCCTGAGAAATCATTCCAGCTTGTTTTCATTTCTATCCCAAATGTTTCATTTAATTGTGCCCCGCACCCGCCCCCCGCCCCCCCTCCCCAAGAATTGCTTCGTGTCATGTGGTTTTCTTTATCGTTTAGTATATTGGGTTACACTCTATATCGGGACAATCAAGAGCTGGTTGGAAGGGGGCCCGCTGTACTGTGACGAGACCATTATACCAAGACCATCCCCAAGGCCATCCCCATATGATTTAAGATGTATCTCTGAGCTGCAGTACTGTCTCTGATTATCTCCATCCCCACAATTTACTAAACTACATGAATCAGGTCTATTACTTGTGGATTATCAGATTCAGGGACCGTTAATAACACGTATGAAAATGATATTTGACAAAAACCCAATAGTAAGAGAGCTAGCATCATAACTCTAAGCATCCCCAGCATTCTAAAAAAAGTGCTGAAGCACCAAAAGACTTAATATACAATCTTACAGAAATAATCCCGCGCTCGCGTCACCACTGTATGATCAGTTACTCAAATTCGCTTTAGTCTGAGTTTCAGCAGTTTTTGCGTTGATTCGGCTGTCCAGATTTCTTCTTCAACTGGAGGGTCCACTGGCCCTTTGATCCGAGTGTAGTGAGTCCAGCCTGTCCCCACCGTCCTTATTGCCGTTTCGGTCGTCAAAACAGCCTGGTACGGCCCTTCGCAGTCTGGCTGCAATTTAGTCTCCGTCCATGATTTTACTGAGACCCAATCTCCCGGCCGGATGGGATGAACGGTGAATTCAAGGAGTGGAGTCTGTGCCAATAAACCCTGTTCCCTGAGGAAAGACAAAGAGGAGGACAAGCCCAATATATAGTTCTTTAAGAAAACATCTTTAGTTTCGGGAATTGGCTGTTCTCATTCCTTCGAAGATAAGGTCATCCAAATAAGATTTCATAGTGCGATAGTCCCAAATCTTTCCTTGGGGCTGTTCGTACTCGCAAGAGAGCGAGAGGAAAACATTTGGTCCAAGGGAGTCTGGTTTCTATTATCAATTTAGAGAGCTGTCATTTGAGTGTTTGGTTCATTCTCTCAACCTTTCCTGATGATGGCGGGTGCCATGGAGTATGGAACTCCCAGGAAATTCCCAACCCTTTTGTTACCCCCTGTAACACTTTAGAGGTAAAATGAGTTCATTGGTCGGAATCTATATTGTTCCCTAACCAATATCGGGGAATTATGTGCTCCAATATTGTTTTAGACACCCCACTCGCAGTGGCAGTAGCTCGGGGGTATGCCTCAACCCAACCAGATCGATGATCTACTATAACCAGTATATATTTTAGTCTTCCTACTCTGGGTAGTTCAGTATAATCTACTTGTATACTCTGGAATAGTCTCAATCCTGGGTCTCTTCCTCTTGGGGTCTGTTTTCTCAAGACTTTCTTATTTACCTTTCTGCATATTATACATCCCTCACATATTTGTTTAGCAATCGTATATATTCCTTTACATCCACATTCTCTAAGAACTAAATCACACATTGCTTGTACTCTCCAATGGCTGCCATGATGTGGAACAGCCATAATTTCTCGCATCATCATTTTGTTTAACGTTTCCCTTCCATCAGGAAACCTCCAATGCCCGTCTGCTGTTTTTACAGCCCCTAAATCTTGCGATTCTTTTTCCTCTTTTTCAGTAAATGTAGGAGCTTCCCGAGGACCTGGGACAGTAGGTATTAGGGAATGGATCACCACTTCTTATGGGCTCAGGGCTGCTTCCTTAGCCACTTCATCAGCTAATCTATTTCCCCTAACTTCTGGTTCATTTCCTTTCTGATGACCATTTAAATGCACTACCGCTATTTCTCGGGGGAGTAATAGGGACTCCAAGACCCGTTTAATCAACTCCTCATATGCTAATTCCTTCCCCCAGCTATTGATCAGTCCTCATTCCTGCCATATCTTTCCGAACGTGCCAACACCAAATGCATATTTAGAGTCAGTGTATACTGTTCCCTCTTTATTTTCTAATGCCATAAGGCTCTTTCCAATGCATCGGGTTCGCAGGTCTGTGCTGACCACCCATTTGGCAACCTTCCTGCCTCTACCATACTACATTCCATCCCATCTACGACTGCATACCCATTATGTCTTTTCTCTTCAGTCACCCAGGATGATCCGTCTATAAAATGTAGGGCTCCTGCATGAAGCAGAACATTTCTCAGGTCCATGCAGACCTTAGTTTGGTATTCTATAATGTCAAGGGAGTCGTGCCCTGGATTCTGAGGAGATTCTCAGGCCACCCCCGGGATACTGTATCCAATAGCTTCGAAAGATATGCTCCTGGCTGTCTCATTCCTCCCCACCTCAGGCTTAATACTCCCAAAGCCGCTCCCTTATCTATGGTAGCAAAGAGGTGGAAAGATTTATCTAGAGAAGGTAAGGCTAACATGGGGGCATGGATCAGATCGCTTTTGAATTCTTAGATGGTTTTTCCTTTTCCTCCCAACCCAGACACTTTGGTTCCTCCTCTAATTTATTCGTCTTTTGAGCATAAGAATCAATCCACAATCTGCAATATCCCGTTAAACCCAAAAATTTACGTAATCCCCGTTTGGTTCTGGGCAGCAGAATCCCCACTATTCCATCTACTGTTCCGGCCTTATCTTTTGCTTTCCCTCACTAACTAAATGTCCCAAGTATTTCACTTCTTGCTCCACATATTGTAGTTTGTTTTTAGATACTCGCAGTCCCTGCTGACCCAGGAAACTCAATAATTTGTGAGTTGCTTCTACTACTCTTTCTCTTCTTTTTCCTATTACTAAGAGGTCGTCTACATATTGCAACAGGGCAGTCCCCTTGGGGCTGCTAAATTTCTCCAATATTTGTTCTAACATCTGTCCAAATAAATCCGGGGATTCCGTAAACCCCTGGGGAGCACGGCCCACCGGTATTGCTGTTTCCATCCTGTCTTAGGATCTTCCCATTCAAAGGCGAACAAATTCCTACACCATGGGACAAACCCAAAAGGCATCCTTTAAATCTATCACACTAAACCATTTGTGGTCATGAGGGATCTTACTTAATAATGTATAGGGATTTGGCACCACTGGATGCCTGATCTGTAGTATTCAATTCAATGTTCTCAAATCCTGCACCAATCGATAAGTTCCATCGGATTTTCGCACTGGTAGAATTGGGATATTAAGAGGAGACATACATGGCTCCAACAGTCCATCTCTAATCAGTCCCTCAATTACTGGCTGCAGTCCTCCTTTACCTTCTATGGAAATGGGACATTGTTGCTCATAAACAACGTCCCGTTTCCTTATTAAACTGATTTCTAGGGGACGGATCTGTATTTTTCCATGATTCCCTTCTCTCGCCGATACAATAGGGTCTATCTCTCTCTCCACATCTTCTGTCAACATTGTCATTTGTACAACTAATTCTTTTTCCTAAATTCAAATCTCCAGTCCTAAGAGGATAATTAAGTCTCTCCCTAACAAGTTACTTCCTATATCAGGGTTATACAGCAGTTCCCCTGTGACTCTTTCCTTAGGACTTCTATCATCATAGGTTCAAATACTGGAACAGTAAATCCTTCCCCTTTTACCCCGGAAACAGTAATCGACCGTGTTGACATTCCTTCTTTCTTTGGTTTAAAATTCAGCGATGACTGTGCTGCCCCCGTATCTACGAGGAAGACTACCTCTTCCCTACAGGGTCCCACCTTCAGGTTTATCAAGGGTTCCTGGTGGGCCCCCGAGGGCAGGAACCCCTGAATATCCTATTTTTCATCAAAATTCATAAGCGGAATGGCCCTTTCTTCCCTGTGTAGATCAGGACACTCCCGCTTAACATGCCTGGGTTTCTGCTACAACAGCATCCTGCCTGTGGAGACTTCCATTTCTGCCCCTGTCGCCCGAACCCTCTATCAAATGCTCCCCCTTGTCTTCTCCCTCTCCCTCTTCCTCTCTGTCCTACATGCTGCCACCTACCGCTCCAGATGCTCACTATTGGTTCCATTCTTTTCTTAACTACCTCATCAACCGGAGCTACCATCATTCTTGCCTTCTGTTTTTGTCTCTCATCCTCTATCTTTGCAAACACTTTCTGTGCCTCTCTCAACAATTCAACTAATGGTATTTCACTCCTCCCTTCTATCTTCAGTATCTTTCTCTGTGTCTGGCCATGCCTTTGTCACAAAACATACTTTCAAAAGACCCTGTGCCACTGGGTCCTCAGGGTTCATTCTAGAGTATTTCTGCATTGAGTCTCTTAATCTTTGCAAGAAAGCTGAGGGTGTCTCATCTTTCTCCTCTTTAACTTCAAAGGCTTTAGTCAACTTCTGCGACTTCGGAACTGCCTCTCTTATTCCTTTTAGAATCAGGTCTTTCAATTCCATCATTTATTTCCTATGCTCCGGGTTTTGATTTTCCCACTGGATGTCACTGAGGGGAAACTCCGTCTCTCCCTGTCTAGTATCCCCATCCCCAATGGGAAGTTCCCTGTCCCATATTTTCATGGCTGCTCCGGGTATAAGTTCCCTTTCTTCCCCAGTAAATAGTACATTCAAAATAGACATTAACTCAGTCCACGTATACGGACTGGGCCCCAAGAATTGATCAATTTGTTCAGACAACCCTACCGGATCCTCAACCAGGACCTTCATCTCCTTTTTAAATGTTCTGACCTCCCCACTGGTGACGGGGACAGTTACAAACCCAACCTTTTTGTCCGCTATTGGTACCTCCCGAAGGGGATAAGTCTTTATATTCTTTCCCTTTTTTTGTTTTTGAATTTCCCCATTAGGCTTTCGTTTAGATACTCCAGAGGCCTTCTCTACATCGACTTTATCTTCCCTTCATTTTGTTTCGGATTGATAGTCGGGAACAATAACATCCCCGTCCACCACCTCTTCGTTCTCCTCTTGTGGGTCATCCGTTCCCTGTCCCTGTCTGTCTGTCTATCCTCGTCCCCCATTTTTACCCAATATGATTTCATGGTACGGTGGGGGGTGGGCGGGGGGGGGGGGGGGGGTGGCGGGAGTGCAAACAGGCAAAAGGATCCCAGGGACTGGGTGGGGTAGAGGGGGAATCCCATGTCTTCACTACCATCATTTTCAAGCTGCCCTTCCAACAGGACGCATTCTCCGCCTCTTCTTGACTAAAAGGTTGTTTTTTATTCACATACATACCTAAATACTGACAGACCCAATCCTCGTCTGAACCGAACTTTGGCCAGAAGACAGCCAGACGAAGGTTTGGTTCTTTGGTCCATACTAAACAACAATGTTTCATCATTTTCTTTTTATCTTTTTCCCTTGTACAAGTGCTACTTGTCCATTCCCTCAACATCCTCCCCAACGGACATTCAGGAGGAATGTTACCAGGGACTTTTTCTTCCTTTACTCAGTGACAGTTCGACATACTCTGCCTACACCCCATTTCTTGGAGCCCTCACCAGTCCCTCAGTGATTAAATACCACTTTTCCCGGCAACCAAGTTTATACTTAAAAGTCAGTTTTCTGATGTTGGTCTGTTCATAGAGTTGCCTGGCCCCTTTTCTCCATATTTTTTATCGACCTTCTTTCACTGTCTGATTCAGATGTCTCCCTTGTGGGATTCGTACCTGTCACCCAAGGGAGCGGACAAAACCGGGACAAGAAACCGCTCCTCAATTGTGAATGGGAGGCATCTTCCCAGTGTCCAAGGCCAGCCACTCCCCCCGGCGATGGAAGAATACCCCGGACGATCCCCCAATTGTGAGAAACTAAGCCCACTCACTTCAATAATTTCAGTGCGAGACAAGATCTGAAGCAATCAGTATGTTTATTATACGCTTGCAAGCGTGGTGCCTGAAATAGACTCGCAGAGTTTAGCAAGTACATAGGATTCATTACTCCAAAACCGGTGCCCCTTACTATTGTTTCTCTCTTGCCTTACCCGGCCTTGTTGCATGACAAAGTATCGGTTTTACTTGGCATTTTCACCACATCCAGGCTGTGGTCAACTGTTAGGTATATCCTCCTTCACTGTGATCTATTTCCCCCACTTGTAACATTCCCTCCCTTTCCCCAACCATATTGAAACTTACGACCTTTTAATTGGGGTTTGTTGTTTGTTGTTTGTTTTTGCAGAAATGGGAAACAAATGCTTATAACTACTGCTTGTACAAGCATATCTGGCTTAACCTACATCCTCACAGCACCTTAACTATTTGTCTGTACCATATACTATTGCTGGCAGACACCTTTCATTCTTGTATGCACATTTTAGCTAATATGAAAACAATTATTTATTTCCTTCATGTAGGTTTCATTCTTGTTGACTCAGCTCTTTGTTGAAACAATTACACATTGATGTGAGCTCATTTACCTTGCATAAGTAATTATGATTGCAGAAGTAACATTACTTCACCTGAAACCCACAGTTAGTAGTGTAGAAAAAAAAAACAAAGAATACAGAGAATGTGCAGCCCAGGAACAGGCCCTTTGGACAGCCGAGCCTGCGCCGGTCCAAACCAACTATCTAAACATGTCGCCCAATTTCTAAGCATCTGTATCCCTCTGCTTCTCACTTACACTTGCATCTCTCCAGGCGCACCTGAAATGAATCTATCATGCCTGCCTCTACTTCATCTGCTGGCAACGCATTCCAGCACCTACCACCCTCTGTGTAAAATACTTTCCATGTCTATCTCCCTTAAAAGTTTCACCTCTCTCATTGAACGCATGACCTCTCATTATTGAATCCCTCATCTTGGGAAAAATGTTATCTCTATCCACCCTGTCTGTACCCTTCATGATATTGTAGACCTCAATCAGGTCTCCTCAATCTCGTTTTTTTCTAATGAAAGCAGAAGTAATCTACTCAACCACTCTTCAGAGCTTGCATCTTCCATACCAGGCAACATCTGCTTAAACCTTCTCCGCATTCTCTCCTAAACGTCCACATAATTTTGGTAATTTGGCGACCAGAACTGTACAGAGTATTGCAAACGCGGCCGAAACAAACTCTTGTACAATTTTAGCAGGACTTGCCTGCTCTTATACTCAATGTCCTATCCGGTGGAGGCAAGCATGCCATATGCTTTCTTGACCACTCTATCCACCTGTGCAGTCACCTTCAGGGTACAAAGGACCTGAACTCCCAGATCTCTCTTCTCATCAAGTTTACCCGAGGCTCTTCCGTTTACTGTATACTTGGCTCTGGAATTAGACTTCCCCAAATCATCACCTCACATTTGCTTGGATAGAACACTATTTGCCACTTCTCTGCTCAAGTCTTCTGTCTATATTCCCCTTCATTCTTTGACAGTCCTCTATGTTTTCTGGCTACTCCACCAATCTTTGTATCATCTGCAAATGTAGTGGTGAGATTCTGGGCTAACAAACTTTGGAGATTGGAACATGGCAGTTGTTCATCCCATGCAGCAAGGAACCATGTTTGGATGCTTTTCCCCAGTGAAGTCCCACTGTTTCCTGATGTAGATCAATAATTGTAACTTTTTTATTAGGAGTCATGATTTAGAAGTTGACTGATGATACATAGTCTTGTAGTTGACTCTGATGAATAATGTCAGGGACCGCAGGGATGTATCCTTCAGGTGGAAAGGCAAAATGGTGAATGGAATTGAATCCAGACCAATGAGTGGTGGTGAATTTGGGGAGTTCTAACAATAACAGTGAGGATTCTAAGTGGTGAACAGGAACAAAGAGATCTTGGAATGGGCATTCACAGGTCCATGAAGACAGGGACAGGGAGATCAGTTGCTTGAGAGGTTTTTGGATATTTTCTATTGTTGACCACAGACTGCGGATGATATTCGATCTTTAGCAACCGCCAGTTTAGGAAACAACTAAAGGAATGAGCACAAGTCTGGTCCATGCAATAATCTACATTTTTAAAATATTGAAAGAAGAAAGATAGAGGGTTGAAGTATGGATCTTTGCCCATCAAACTACTTCACCACTCAATGAATTTACCACTGATTCCTCTCCAAGTCATGCTGGTATGTGCCTTGGACGGTAATTTGCAAATGGTGAAGGTTCAGTGCATCTTCAACCTTGTCCGTATGGTCGGGACAATTTTTGAACTTTGAAGGTTCTGTCAACAAAGCCTGGATGACTTACTCCAGTGAATCTTCTATGTGGTGCAATCTGCTGCAATTGTGCCTTAGCAGTTAAGGGAATAAACATTCAGGTGTTGTACAATATACAGTTCAGTGACTGCATTGTCGTGGAGGTTGCCCAGTTCCTTCAGTGGTATTGAAGCTGCACCCACCTAGGCAAATGGAGACAGTTCTATTAAACATCTAATTTGTGCGTTGCAGACGATGTAGGCTTCACGAAGACAAGAGTTGAGTTAATAATCAAACAAAGTCGACCCACGGACAGGTTCTTGTCGTCAACTTCTTTATAGGGGTGGTCAGGTTCCCTTTTCCCTAAATACTAGCTCCCAGGACGATTACACGGAGGAATTCAGTTACTTTGAAGTCATTAAATGTCAATCGAATATGATTAGATTCGCATTTGTCAGAGTTATCTTCGCTGTATTTGGTCCTTCTGTGGGTCAATCCGATTCTAATCGCTTTCTGATTTCAAGTTCCAATTCCCGTCTGCGCTTGAAATTTCAACCCGTTTCCTCGCCGAAATTTCTCCACCTGTCTTAATAATACGTAAGGATGCTGTAAGGGACATCACAGACTTACTAACATGTTGCTACAGTATACAGTAGAACTTCGTGAAATGATTGGTTAGACTGGGATTATTCTCCTTAAACAAAGGAGGAGAAGGGGAAATCTATATTCACATAATAACAATTATAAACTTCCAATATTCGTGGGATCTTGACAGGGTAGATACGGGCAGGTGGCTTGCCCTGTGCTCTGAGGAGAGCACCAGAGGACATAATCTCAGAATTAGATATTGCCCATTTAAATCAAAAATGAGGAGTAATTTCTTTGCTCAGGGGTTAAAGAATCTGTGGCATTTTCCAATAACCGCTGTTGAGACTGTGTGGTTGGGTACTTTCAAACTGTGCCAGTAGTTAATCAGAAAGATGATGACACTTTGTCGAGCTACGTGAGGAGAAAGGAATTCAAGATTATCAGATCAACTATGTTAAAAATCACACAACACTAGGTTATAGTCCAACAGGTTTAATTGAAAGCACATTAGCTTTCGGAGCGACGCTCCTTCATCAGGTGATAGTCAGGTGACTATCACCTGATGAAGGAGCATCGCTCAGAAAGCTAGTGCTTCCAAGTAAATCTGTTGGACTATAACCTGGTGTTGTGTGATTTTTAACTTAGTCCAACACCGGCATCTACAAATCAGATCAACCATGAATGGTTGAGCAGACACCTTGGGCTGAATATCATATTTCCACTTGGTTTAACATTTCGTCTAAGGCCTTATTTTATTCATAAGTTCAGAATTGTGAGGGGATGGGATGAAGTGACAGGAAAGGTTTATTAAACAGATCAGACAGATCAGGAACAAAGCTCATAAACACAGGAAAAAGAAATGTGCTGTGACCTGGGGGCAGCAAATGACACTGGGCCTCAGCACAGGTGGCTGTGTACAGAAGCTGTGATTGCTGAAGTAAGTTGCTAGATCTTATACAGTCGGGAAGTCAATGATCACGCTGGATGATGGATCGTTGTATGATTCACGCACAGCAGAAATTGGTGAAAGAATGAAATGTTTGTTTCATTGGAGAAATGTTCTGTGGTTCCAATTCCGAGTGACTGTTTGAAATACTGATCAGATCTTTTTGTGAAGTGTTAGGTTAAAATACTCATGAACAACCCCACTGGATAAACTTGTGCGCTCGATCTCTTGTTATTTTTTTCTCTTTGTTTCGATGTAAATTCATAGAAAGACAAGATGGAATGTAGGACAGAAAGAAAAATGCGTTCCTTCTCATTACACCAATTTCATCTACAATTGAATAGAATGACTGCTCTTACTCTTCATTTCGACTTTAATGTGATGTCGATTATTTGTGAATCTCCCGTGCAGTGAAGGGCAAGAACAAGATTCTCGATCCAGTGTGTACCAGAGTGTGAGGTGCAAAGGAAAACTGCTAGAGCGGTGCGTAAAGTTAGCAACCAGAGTGTGACTCGAACCCGTGAATGTGGAGCACAGCGGTGTAATAAACCAGGACCGTAATCTCACAGTCTCCTCTGCACATTTTGTAGTGGGGTGACATGTGACCTCATCAGGTTACATCTAGTGAAAGTCATGGATGAGAAGGTTCCAGAGCGGAATCGAATCCACACCATTGTGTTTCTGCTTTCACTAGAATTATCAAAACAGCAAATTCCAATAAATAGCCATGCTGGTCAGAATGAATAGCTGTCATTAATACATTCTGAGTCAGAACTGAGTCAGAATGAAACAGGACAAGAATTTTCCGTCATATTTACACCTACATTTGGCACATAATTTCTTCAGTCACTTTTTCTAACACGTGAAGAAGCAGCCATGGTGAGTGAAATAAAGGCGATGTTTTCGCTCAATGGCCTTTCTCATATGGCTGAACCTGAATTGGATTGAATCGCAAGGAATGCTGATTTGTTCATTTCATTTTAATTTTGCTGAAACCTCACAATTTTCATTGTAATGATCAGAAGTGAATTAGATATATCTCATTGGAACGATTAATGTTGTATTCAAATTTGCTCTGACTTAATTTCAGAAAATATGCTTAGAAAAACAGAGGGTTAAAGTGGAAAAGAAAACCCACCAGTTTTGTTGCTTGTTGCTTTGGCAGATTTCACTGAGTATTAAATGGACCAAACATCATGGTGTTTGTTCTCACATCCTTAACGCATGTGATGAAAGCAGGAAGTAGATCTCCAAGGAACTGGTCACTTCCTATTCATTATGTAATATCTTCCTTTCACAATAAATAAAAATCCACTCAGTTCCATTTACAATGCTTTATGTGGAATATTATGCCAAATCTTTCAAAATGCAGAGTTTTGGAAGCGAATCTGAATCAGTTGCACACATTAAAGAAATTTCTTTACATTTAAAGTCAACCAACTTAGACATTGTTTCCCTCAACTTCCGATCAACTACACCCCACCTCTGCACCTTTACCTAGCCACACGCTGTCTCTCTCCTTGTGAAATTTATTCCTTGTATGTCACCAAATGTACCTTTCCAAATATTTTGAAAAACACATTCTCGGAGTGACAGCGATTCTGTTCTCATCATTTCTTTGCCCTTCCAAGGTTTTATCAAAGCTACTGAATGCCTGACATCTAGATGTTTACTTACTTGAAAGACGGAATTTTCCACCTATTTAGTCTGTTCAAACATTTCATAACCTGAAAAAAAACCCATTAAGTTTTCCTTGGTTCAGGGATAACTGTTCTCAATTTTCCAAGAAGACAAGTGAATAAAATCTCATCCTCAGTAAACCTCCATCAGCATCTTCTCTAATGGCTTTACACCCCAGTAAACAGCGTCAGTATCAATTCATAGAATCACGGAATCCTACAGTGCAGAAAGAGCATTTCAGTCAATCGAGCCGGTATCGAATCTCTGAAGAGCATCTCAGCCAGACCTAGCTCCCCTCCCTATTTCCTTATATTTCACCTGAAGAAGGGGAATCCCTCCCCCATATGATTTCAAATAAACCTTTTGGAGTATAACCTGATGTCCTGTGACTTCTGACCTTGTCCCCACGTCACCCATGGCTAATTCACTGAACTTACTTAATTCACTCCCTGGACACGAGAGGGCAGTTTAACTTTGCCAATCAATATAACCCTCTCTCTGAACTGCAGTGCGAATTACTGAGACAATGTTGTATCATACTGAGCAAATGCTGTATCATTTTTAGTGTTTTTATACCCTGGTAACAGCCTCATCAAAACAAATGAACCCAAATTCAATGGATTGAAACGCTACTCTGTCCTTTACAATTTCATTCGTGCTGCAGGAAATGTTTCTACACTCATATTTGAATGTGTTTATGTTGTTTCTTCCTCAGCTTTCTGCTTCTAGCAAACACTTCAATCCGGAACAAGTCTGTCAAATGCTTTTCATTCCAACATAGTCACAAGGTGAAGTTTGCAGAAGTCACGTGTTTGGCCGTTCACTGACACTCTGCCTCCCTGAGAATTGCAGTTCTTCCCCACCTTTAAGGAGAAAGTGAGGACTGCAGATGCTGGAGATCAGAGCTGAAAATGTGTTGCTGGAAAAGCGCAGGAGGTCAGGCAGCATCCAAGGAACAGGACAATCGCCGTTTCGGGTATAAGCCCTTCTTCAGGAATCCTTTTTCGCACATCTTCTCAAACCTTTCTGTCTTTCTCTTTAAATCTCTGGCTCCTGCTGATCGATCCCTCCATCAATGGGAAACTCGTTCAGTCAACCCTGTCCGTACCCTAACTCAATCAAGTCTTGTCTACATCCCCTTTGCACTGCGACAAACACTCCACTCTGTCCTGTCTTTCTTCACAATGAACCTCTTCATCCCAAACAATATCCCGGTAAATAACTCCTGCAATTTTCTCAGTGTGATCACATCCCAGCTATAATGTGAATGGCAAAACTGCACACAACGCTCTTGTTTGAGCCTAATGAGCATTTGATTTAAAATTTCTGGATTAGTATGAGGGCGATTCGAGCTAAGCAGAATTTATTACCCATTGCGAATTGCCCAGAGGGCAGTTGAGACTCAACCATATTGCTATGAGTCTGAAGTCACATGCAGCCCAGACTAAGTAGGGATAGCAAATTCCATCCCGAAATGACATCAGTGAAACAGATTTTGTTTTCAACAATTGTCAATGGATCTATAGTAGTCATTAGATTCTTCCTTGCAGATACTTTTGGAATCCAAATTTGACAATCATGACATGGTGGGATTCAAGCCCGAGTACCCAGACTATTACCTCAGTCTCTGGATTATCAGTCCGATGAAATTATCACAAGACCAACGCAGAAAGCCACAAAGCTGATCTTGAACAATAAAATGTCTTTTCACCAAAACTGCCCTGGGTCTTTTCCATGAACCCGACGCTACAATTGCCTCTGACCTATGTCAGTAAAATCTGCTACATGGGGATTGATTTCACAACCGTGGTATCCAAATGGATCAATTTGTTTGAAGGTCCCTATGGTGGGATTGGGGCACGTTCACCCAACAACAGTGACCGCAGCAGCAGCACAGACAGAACAGTATGAATGTGAAAGAGAGTGATAGATTGTGCATTGCCTCAGAGAAATGGAAGGAGGGACGGAAAGGAGGTTTAATGATCGTGGGAAGGATCGGAATCTCTGACAACGGGTGTGATTGAATTCTGATACATGAAATGCAGAGATGCGAGAGAGCGGAACTTGAAGGTAAACCAATTAATTTCTTAACATGTATCAGAAAAAGGACAACGGAGAGAACACTTAGTGCCGTGATTTGGTTTCAAATCGAGGATGCTGTGGTCACAATGCAAAATACCGACAACCACGATCACAGTAACCACAGAACAGGATGCTTGCAAGCAGCAATAAGTATACTAGCAGAGGAAATGTTCGGAAGAACAGCAAATGCCCAATATCAGTACTCAGTGAACAGGGACAGATATGTGGGAACTGAGAATGAGCTGAATCTTTCAGATCGATGTCCTCAGAGGCTGTGGAGATCCCTTGAATGAGAATGTTGAAAGATGAGATTGATCGATTTCGACAAAACATCAAAGACTCGGGGGACAGTACAGGATATTGTTGAAATGTATGCTTCAATAGCATTTTAGCTTAACATCGGCACAGCCGCCCAGATCCAACCGGAAATGGGGATGGGAATGTGTGGGCGGAGTTACTCTCTGGCTCCAGTGAAGCAATAGGTGAGCGTGCTGTCCTTCTATGATGGTATTGAGGTGAAAGAAATTCCTCGGTTGAGTGTGCTCCTGCTCAAGGGAATGGTTGTCCCCGTTTATACTATCATAGCGATTTCCGGAGCATCTTTCTAAGACAGCTGAGTGGCACAAGTGGAGCGTGTTGAGCCCTTAACTTTGCAATGGTGGGTTTAAAAGATGATTTTGTTGTTTGGATCTGTGTTTCCGACACTGGCGGTGGCAGCTACATTTGCTCGCATCAGTTCAGTATCAGTTTCTTCCACACAGTCAAGACTTCAACCTGGAGAAGGTGGTGTTGGGATGATATTTTAAACTAGTCATCCTTGGGGGTTGGGACACGGAAACGGTGATGTTTACGTTCGACGAATAAAACATGAAATACAAGCCTGACCTCAGAAACAGAGATAATAACTTTAATTTCCTGCAATCCCATTCATTCATATCCCTTATGCAGGGGATTAAACCATCTTCACCCAGTCCTGCCCACGAGAGACTCAGGACCAGAAAAACATGAGCTGACCCTTAATTCAGGAATCCCCATCATGTGGGGAAGCAGTCTAATCGGCCCTTCCAGTCCACACGGTACATCCAAAGCGCATCCCACCAGACCCCATGGTATTCCCTGTCCCATAAGCCTGCACTTCCCATTGTTGATCCCTGCAACTGGCACATCGTTGGTCAGAGGGAGAATTAAAAACGCATACACACAGAGAATGTGTGGACTGCCCACAGACAGACACCCGAGGCTGGGATCGCACCCGGGTGTGTGGTGCAGCCAGACAGCAACAAACGAGGGGCGAAGAATAAATGTTGTCCTCACCAGTGATACTCACACCCTGTGGGTGAATGAGAAACAATGAAAACACATTCACAACATGGAAAACAGGATTTGTATCTGTGTGGACACAATTTGAAAGGATCGTTCACCCTGTGTAGAAAAAAGGACACTGATACCACCGAGAAAGCAGGGCAATGTGGGAGCTGCTGGAAGGGATTTAATTAACCACAGAAATGGAAACTCATTTAATCAGTAACACTGGGGAGAGGCCGTTCACCACTCCCGCGTGTGGGAAGGGATCACTGAGCAAAACAACCTCCGGAGACTCCAGCAGGATTACATATCCCATCAGGTGTTCAGTTATGATGTCAGTGCGGCTGTTAATCCCAACCAGCTGCCTGGTCCATAGCGTCAGTCAGAGTCATACAACATGAAAATAGGCCTGTCAGTCCAACCGATCCATGCTGGACATACTGCCAAACTAACCCATTCCCATCAGTGTCCTCCTGTACCCGCTGAGTGGTGATAATGCCCTTGTAGTTTTATGACTGTGTTGTTAATCCAAAACCCAGGTAATATTTTGGGGACAAAGAGTTCAGGTCCTGGCATAACAGATGGTGGAGTTTGAATTCAATAAGCACCTGGAATTGAAGAGTCTCGTGATGACCTGAATCAGTTCTGTGGAAAATCCCATCTGATTCACTCATGCCAGTTCGGGAAGCAAACTGTCATATTCATCTGCTCTGTCCCACAGGAGACTCCAGATGGATAATATCGTGGTTGACTCTTAAATGCCCTCTGGGAAATAACTGATGTACTCGGCATGAATACATTTATTTTAAAAATCCCACTTTCCCATTCATGTTTGGAATCAATTGTCCATTAAATGTTCCAAACGTACCCTCACTTCCTCAGCAAGTTAATTACACACGTAAAACACCATTCCTAAAAAAATGCCGCACGTCTTTTTAAAAAAAAAATCTCTCTCTTTTCCTCTTGACCATATGCCCTCTCGTCTTGAAATTCCCCTCCTGGAAAAAGGCCGCTATCATTAACTCTAAACTTGTCTCTCAATAATTCATAAACTTCTGTCAGGTCGCCACTCAAACCCCTAAACTCGAGTGAAAACACTCTCAACTAGGAGAAAGTGCGAACTGCAGATGAGAGATCAGAGTCGAGAGTGTTGTGCTGGGAAAGCACAGCCGATCAGGCAGCATTTGAGGAGCAGGAGAATCGACGTTTCGGGGAAGAGCCTGATGAACTACACTTGCGCAGAAAAAAAAATATTCTCCTGCTCCTCGGATTCTGTGTTACCTGATGTGGTTTTCCAGCACCCCAGTCTCGAATCTGAAAATAGTCTCAGACTATCCAGCCTTTCATTATAACTCAAACCTTCCACTGGCAACAAGCGTATATACCTATTGTGAACTTATTCCAACTGAATAATATCATTCCCACAACTGGGCGACCAGAACTGGACATAATATTCCAGAAGAGGCCTCATCAATGTCCTGCAAAACTTCAACATAACATCCCAACTACGATACACAAAGGACTGAGCAATGAAGGGAAGTATGTTAAATGCCTTTGAACCATCTTGTCTGTAGGTAATGCAAATTACAAAGAATTATGTACCGGCATCCCTAGCTTCCGTGTTCTCCAACATATGCAAAGCCATACTTTTTTTGTTGTACCAAAATGCAATACCTTCCATTTATCTAGATTGAACTCCATGTTCATTTTTCAGTGCAACGACTCATTGGATCAAGATCCTTTTGAAACTTAGATAATCTTTCTCACTGTCTACAATTCTGGTGTCGCCTGCAAACCTACGAAGCACGCCTGCAGTGAGTTCCACTGTTTTCTTATATAGATCAATAATTCATATTTACTTGTAGTGGCCGTGATTTAACAGTGTTCAGATCACACAAAAGTTAGTCATGTGATTAACCATGAGGAAGAAAGCCGTGGACTACAGGGAGATATTAAACAATTGGAAAAAATATTGTGAAAGCAATTCATTCCAGGGAAGTGGGTGATAGTGAAGCAAAATTAAACTTCAAACCAGCTGCCCACGCTCCAGTTGTGTCACTCAGCTGTCTCAGCAAGATGCACTGTCGATTGCTGTTATTATAAACGGGAACAAATTTTCCCTTCTGCCCCGCCTTTGACTAGAAGCACTCCCAACCTCGGAATTGTTTGCGCCTCTAAACCATCATAGAAACACCGTTGAGTCACTTGAGCCATCGAATATCTCTGCAACCTCATTCCCATCTCGATTTCAAGTTGGTTATTCGCGACTACGCCACTCAGTTCCTCTGATTCTGGGGCTGGGAACTAGGGCTTTGTGGCAGCAGTGGTTACTGCCTTGTGTGGGGAAACTCGTGAAGTAACCGATGTTAAACTGCATTGCGATTGATGTATACATTTCAACAAAAGCTTGGTAACAACAATGACTGCAGATGCTGGAAACCAGATTCTGGATTAGTGGTGCTGGAAGAGCACAGCGGTTCAGGCAGCATCCGAGGAGCAGTAAAATCGACGTTTCAGGCAAAAGCTCGTCATCTAGAATACAGGCAGAGAGTCTGAAGGGTGGAGAGATAAGTGAGAGGAGGGTGGGGGTGGGGAGAAAGTAGCATAGAGGACAATAGTTAAATTGGGGAGGGGATGAAGGTGATAGGTCGGGGGGAGGATGGAATGGATAGGTGGAATAGATGATAGGCAGGTAGGACAAGTCAGGACAAGTCACTGTGACAGGGCTGAGCTGGAAGTTTGGAACTATGGTGAGGTGGGTGAAGGGGAAATGAGGAAACTGCTGAAGTCCACATTGATGCCCCGGGGTTGAAGTGTTCCGAGGCGGAAGATGAGGCGTTCTTCCTCCAGGTGTTTGGTGGTGAGGGATCGGCGGTGAAGGACGCCCAGGACCTCCATGTCTTCGGCAGAGTGTGAGGGGGAGTTGAAATGTTGGGCCACAGGGCTGTGCGGTTGATTGGTGCGGATGTCCCAGAGATGTTCCCGAAAGCGCTCTGCTAGGAGGCGCCCAGTCTCCCGAAAGTACAGGAGACTGCATCGGGAGCAACGGATACAATAAATGATATTGGTGAATGTGCAGGGAACAAAAGCTGCACTGTCCCCGGAGTCTTTGATGTTTTGGAGAAATCTATATATCTCAGCCCTCAACACATTAATGATGGAATCAACACAGCCACTGGGGGAACCGATGTTAAACGGTCAGACCATTCTGAGGTCCGTCATATCTGCTTCTGTTCGCTAAGCACTGATATTGTGCATTTGATGCTCTGCCTAACATTCCTTATGATACTGTACTTATTGCACGAGGTTAGCGCGTTTGTCTGTGGGTTGCTGTGATCGTTATTGCTCTGCATTGTGGCCGCAGGAACCTCGGTTCGATTCTGAGTCACAGCGCTAATTGTTCTATGTGTCCCAGTCTTTCGTGAAATGCAAAGGAATCAGTTGCTTTAAAGTTTTGATTTTCTCCAAGGTGATTTTTTTTTCCTTCAAGCTCTGCTCGCTCACATCTCTGTGTTTCATTAGTCAGAATTCAAATCCACCCGTTCTCAGAGATTTCTTCCCTCCTCCGATCACTAACCGAACTTTCCATCCCATACCCCCATTTCATTAATTTGGAGATGCCGGTGTTGGACTATGGAGTACAAAGTTAAATATCACCCAACACCAGGTTATGGTCTGACAGGTTTAATGGAAGCACTAGCTTTCGGAGCGCTGCTCTTTCATCATGTGTTTGCGGAGTCATTTCCAATTTCACTAAGGCATTGCAGAATCTAATATAGACTCTCCCATTGATACCGAGCAGTCTGTGTGGCTGGGGTCACTGTTGCTGGGTGAACGTGCCCCAATCCCACCATCGAGACCTGCAGACCATTTGATCCATTTGGTTACCACTGTTGTGAGATCAATACACATGGAGCAGCTTTTACTGATATGGACCAGATATTATTGGGGGGGTGGAAGGGGGCAGCTCAGGAAAATGGCACAGAACAGTATCGGGGAAAAGCGACTTAATTGGATAAGATCAGTTTCACTGCTTTTCTGCAATGGCCGAGCGCTATTACCACTGAACACTGAACTGTTAATTCAGACACCAGGGACCTGGGTTTGACTCCGACCATTCTAGGTGGTAGAATTGGGATTCAATAAGTATCTGGAAATACGAATCTAATAACTCCTTTATATCCATGTATAATTGTTGAAAAAACATCTGACGTCATTTAAGGAATGAAACTGCCATTCTTACCTGCTTGGGCCTCCATGTGACTCCAGACTCACTACAATATGGTTGAGATTCAACTGCCCGCTGTGCAATTAGGGATACCAATCAATACTGCCGAGCCAGCGACGCCTTCATACTGTAACAGGATAGAAAAAATGTTCATTTGGCCCTAGCTAGATGACTGTGTGCAGTTCTGCAATTCAGAGTACTGCATGGATGTGATCGCACTGGGAACGTTGCAGTCGAGATTCACTGGGATATTGTCTGGACTGAAGAGTTTCAGTTGTGAGGAGAGATTGGACAGACTGGGGTTGTTTGTCGCCGAGCAGAGGAGATTGGGGAAGACATGACTAAGATGTACTAAATACTGAGGGATATGGATTGGATAGACTGAAAGAAGCTTTTGTTATTGATGGAGGGATCGGACACTGGGGCCAAGACATTTCGGGAAAAGTCAGAAAGGTTTGAGTAGATTTGCGGAAAGGGTCATAGGGGCGGAAATCATTCTAACCTTAAAAAAATTGAGATGTTAAATTGTGATGCCAAAACATGGAAGATTATGGGCTAAACGATGGAAAACTTGATTCAGGTCGTTAAGCAGT
Organism: Chiloscyllium punctatum; assembly: GCF_047496795.1. Lineage (NCBI taxonomy): Eukaryota > Metazoa > Chordata > Chondrichthyes > Orectolobiformes > Hemiscylliidae > Chiloscyllium > Chiloscyllium punctatum. The sequence goes on along the minus strand of NC_092791.1, from coordinate 5,939,840 downwards.
TGTGTTGGGCAAGTGCGGCCACAACAGGCTGAAGGGCCTCCTTCGATGTTGTTGTCCTCCACAGTATCGTGGTTAGTGTCCCCGCCTGTCACAGGGTTCAATTCTCCGCTGAGGGCATCGTAAAGGTTTTTAATCTGTCGCTGTGTTCCCCGATGAGGTTATTAATGCCTGGCCTTCCATTCTCAATGGGACATGTCACAGGAAGGACAGTGCTGTCTGAATCAGCTGGGGAAGGAGTGCAGCTCCTGGGGAGATGGAGTGTCAGTGAAAGTGCAAACACGTAACTTCTGCAAACTGCACATTGTGTTTGTGTTGCAATGAAAACCATTATATAGAGTTGTTCCTGACTGATATGTTTATTTAAAGCAGGAATCTGAGGAAGAAAACAGAGTAAACCCATTCGGACCTGAGTGCAGAAACATTTCCAGCAGAACTACTGAGGTTGTACAGCGTAGAACCGCGTTTGGATGCATTGAATTCGAGTTGGTGGGCGCAGCTTGCTTTCACTCGGCGGAGTTGCCAGTGTGTAAAGCCATTACACATGATACAGATAGTTTTCAATGTGATGGTACATTTGCTCAGTGGTTCGAACTGCTGTTTCGTCTGTAGGTTAGGTGGATTGGCCATGTTAAACTGCGCTGATGTGTCCAGGGAGTGAATTCAGTAAGTTAAGTGAGTTAGCCATGGGTAACGCAGTGATAAGGTCAGCAGTCAAACGATGCCACGTTTTATTCCAGCAGGTTTATTTGAAATCACAAGCCAGAGGCCTGCAGTGAAAGGGACGGGAGCTAGATCTGGTTGAGATGCTGTTCAGAGTCTCCCCACAGACTGGATTGGCTGAACCGCACTTTCTGCATTGTAGGGAATCTGATTCTATCAGAGAGGACACTGCCAGCGTTTACTGGGCTGCTAAGACATTAGAGACGATGCAGACGGCGTTTAGTGGGGATGGAATTTTATTTATTTGTGTTTTGGAAAATTTGAAACTAAACCAAGGAAAACAAAATGGAAGTTTTCCAGAGTATTTGAGGTTTGGAGAGAGTAAATATGTGGTAAATTCACTCTTTCAAGTTCATAAATTTCTGAAAGTCAAGATTTCAAAACCATCGATGTAGGACAAAGAAATAATGGGAGCAGAATTTCTGTCACTCAGAGAATCCGTTTCCAAAATATTTGGAAAGGCACATTTAGAGATACACAAGCAGTGAGTTTCACCAGGAGAGAGACAGCCTGTGGCCAGGTAAAAGTGTAAAGGAGGGTGTAGGTGGTAGAAGGTGAGAGGAAACAATATCTAATTTGGACGACTTCAGATGCAAATAAATATCGGATACGAATGCAGCTGAGTAAGATTCAGAAAAAAGCTAAGTTTTGAAAGATTTCTATTAATTTTCCACATGAAGCATTATAAATGGAACTGAGCAGATTTGGTATATTGTCAAGGAAAGCTATTCCATAATGAAGAGGAAGTGACCCGTCTCTTGGAGATCGATTTCCTGCTTTAATCCCATGCCTTAAAGATGGGAGGACGATCGCCATGATGTTGGGTTCATTTGACACCCACTGAAATCTGCCAAAGTAACTGAGCATCAAAACTGGCATCTTGTTTTGTAGTTCAACCTTCTGATTTTCTCATCTGTATTTTCTTTAAGCTGAAATAAATTCGGAGCAAAATTGAACACAACATTGAGCGTTCCAATCATATAAATCCAATTCACTTCCGATCATTGGAATGAACAGAGTGAAGGTGCAGCAAAATTAATAAAATGAAACGAACAAAACTGCATTTCCGGGAATTTTACCCAGTTCAGGTTCAGCCATAAGAGAAAGACCATCGAGCTAAAACATCACCTTCACTTCTCTCTCCATATATACTTCTTCACGTGAGAGAGAAACTGTCTGAAGAAATTATGCGTCAAGACTAAATGTGCGTGTGAATGTGACGGGAATTTCATGCTTGCTGGGTCATTCTGAGACAGTTCCGACTGGAAATAAATCAAGAACAAGGTATTCTTTCCAAGGCCGAGGTCAATTCCTTAGATTTTGATGGTATTATTATTCCACTGAAAGCAGAAACATATTGGTGTGAATTCGATTCCTGTCAGGGAATTTCTCATCCCCGAGGTGCACCATATGTGATCTTGACGGGGTCACATGTGAGCCCCTTTGCAATGGGCTGAATTGACCCAGAGGTTAAGGCGACGGGTTGCTCTTCCATTGCGCATGTGTGGATTTGAATCCTTCTCTGGCTGTTACTTCCATCATAAGCAGCTTTGATTTCCCTTTGTGCCTCGCTTCTTTGGTATACTTTGGGTGGAGAATCTTACTCTTGCCCTTTTTTGCAACAGAGATTTGTGATAAATCGATACCTCGTCAAAGTCGAAGTAAAGCAATTTGTTTTTGTTGTTCGTTACATTGGGATAATGAAAAGGAGTGCAAACGTTTCTTTTCTCCTTTCATTCCATCTTGATTTTCTATGAATTTACCCATCGAAAGTGAAACAAATAAGGAGAGATCGGGTGCAATAGGTTATCCAGTGTGATTGTGAATTTTAATGTAATACTCCACACAAAGTTCTGATCAGTATTTTATTCCAATGAAACAAATCTTTCATTCTTTCACAACCTTTTGATGTTTGAATCATACCGCAATCCATCATCCAGCGTGATCACCAAGTTGGCAACAATATTAGATCCACCAATTTTCTTTAGCAATCACAACATCTGCACATACCCATCTGCGGTGTGCCCAGTGCCATTTGTTATATCCAGGCCACAGCACATTTCTTGTTCATGAACTTATGAGCTTCGTTCCTGATCTGTCTGTTCATTTGAGAAACCTTTTCAATCAATTCATCCCATCCTTTCAGAATTCTAAAGCTATCAATAAAATAAGGCGTTAGACCAAATTATGTAGGATTGCAAGTCGGCCATTCAGCCGATCGAGTCTGCTCCACCATTCAACGAACTAATGACTGATCTGATAATCCTCAACTCCATTCTCCAGCATTGCCTCGACAAAGCTTCATCACCTTTCTGGTTAAATATTGTCTGGCACAGTTGGAAATACACAACAACTCAGCCTCAACAACAATTTCGGCAAGGAGTTCCACCGATTCACTGGCCCCTGAGCAAAGAAATTACTCCTCATTTCTGAATTAAATAGGCAATATCTAATTCTGAGTTCATGTCCTCTGGTGCTCTCCTCATACCAGAGGGTGAACCACCTGCCCGTAACTACTGTGTCAAGATCCCATGAATATTGAACATTTATAAATGTTATTATGTGATTATAGAACTCCCCTCCCTCTCCTTTGTTTCAAGGAGAATAATCTCAGCCTAACCAATCATTCCACGAAGCTCCATTTTCTCCAGTGTTGACAACATGTTCATTAATCTCTGCTGTCCCCTGCAGCGTCCTTACATATTATTACGGCAGGTGGAGACATTTATGCGAAGAAACGGTTGAAATTTCAAGCACACATGGGAATTGGACCTTGAAATCAGACAGCGACTGGAATCAGATTGGTCCACACAAGGATGAAATAGAGTAATGATCACTCTGACAAATGAGAATCCAATCATATCTCATTGTCATTCAATAACTTTACTGTAAACAAATTACCCCGTGTAATCGTCCACATAGCTATTATTTCGGGGAAAAAACTTGTAGAAACTGGCTACATAAACACTTTGACAACAACAACATGTTCTTGAGACATTTTTTGATTATAAACTCAACTCATTGTTCCGTGAATCCTCCATCGTTTGCAAGGCACAAATGAGACGTGGAATGTAACTCTCTCCATTTGCCTAGATGGGTATAACTTCAATAACACTTAAGAAACTGGACACTGTCCACGACAATGCAGTCACTTGAGTGTACCCTCTTCAACACCTGCAATATTCATTCGCTTCACCGCTAAGACGCAATTGCAGCAGAGTGCACCAACTATAAGATGCACTGGAGTAAGTCATTCGGGCATTTTTGACAACCTTCAAAGCTCAACAGCTGTACTGACTATAAGGACAAGGTTGGAAGATGCAAGGAAACGCCACCATTTTCAAGTTACCCTCCAAGGCCCATAGCACCCTGACTTGGAAAGGAATCAGTGAGAAACTCATTGGTGAAACGGTCTTGATGATAAAAGTTGCATACTTCAGCCTTCCATCTTTTATCTGACAATTTTAAGAAAAATGTTGATTTATGCCGTGACCAGACTTCTGCTCAGTCCTTTAGCTGTTCCCTAAACTGGTGGTTGCTAAAGTTCTGCTATCATCCACAGCCTGTGGTCAACAATAGTTCCTCTCAATGAAGTGACTCCCCTCCAGATTAGAGTGGTGTTGGAGAAGCACAGCAGGTCTGGCAGCATCTGAGGAGCAGGAAAAATGGACGTTTCAGCCAAAAGCCCTTCATCAGGAATGAAACTGGGAGCACTTGGGATGGAGAGATAAATGGGAAGGGGGTGGGGCTGGGGAGAAGGTGGCTGAGATTGCTGTAAGTGGATGCAGGCGGGGGGTAAACATGATATGTCAGAGAAGTAGGTGGAGTGGATAGGTGGGAACTGGGGTAAGGTAGGGGGAGGGGAAATGAGGCAACGGGTGAAGTCCAAACTGATGCCATGGGGTTGAAGAGTCCCGAGGCGGATGATGAGGCATTCTTCCTCCAGGCATCGGGTCGTGAGGCAGTGGCGATACAGGAGGCCCAGGACCTGCATGTCCTCGGGAGAGTGGGAGGGGGAGTTGAAATGTTTGGCCATGGGGCACTGGGGTTGATTCTTGCGGGTATCCTGGAGATATTCTCTGAAGTGTTGTGTGAGAACACATCTCCGCTCTCCAACTTAGAGGAGACCGCATCGGGAGGACCGTATACAAGAACTGACATGTGAGGAAGTGCAGGAGAAACTTTGATGGATGTGGAAGCCTCCATTAGAGCCTTGGACAGAGGTGAGGAGGTAGATGTGGGTGCAGGTTTTGCAATTTCTGCAGTGACAGGGAAATTTATATTTCGCTCCCCACCCCTATCCACTTTTCACAAAGACTGTTTCCTCCACGACGACCTAGTCAAGTCCAGGCCCTCCAATGACCCACCCTCCCCTCACGGCACCTTCCCCTGCCACCACAGGAATTACAAAACCTGCACCCATATCTTCCCTCTCACATCCTTCCAAGACTCCAATGACTTATCCACATCCAGCAAATGTGCATGTGCACTTCCACACATGTCATTTATTGCATCTGTTGCTCGCGATGCGGTCTCCTCTACATTGGGGCCAACAGACACATTCTCGGAGAGAGCTTCACAGAACATTTCCAGGGCACACGCAACATTCAACTCCAACGCCCCATGACCAAAAACATCAATTATCACCACACCCCCCCCCCCCGACTCTCCCAAGGACATGCAGTTCCTGTGTCTCCTCCACCGCCATTCCCTCACCACCAGAGGCCAGATCTTCAACCTCGGGACCCTCAACCCCAGGGCATCAACGTGGTTTTCACCAGTTTCCTCATCTCCCCACGGCCACCTTATCCGAGTTCCAACCTTCTAACTTGGCACCATCCTACTGACCTGTCCCACCTGTCTATCTTCCTTTCCACCGATCCGCTCCACCCTATTCTCCGACGTATCTCCTTTAACCCCATCTCTATCCACCTCTTGCACTCTCAGCTAAATTCTTCCCAGACCCAGTCCTCCCATTTATCTCTCTACCCTCGATGCTCCCAGATTTATTCCTGATGAAGGGCGTTTGCCCGAAACGTTATTTTTTTTCTGCAACTCAGATGCTGCCTGACGTTCTGTGCTTCTTCAGCACCACTCTCATCTTGATTCTGATTTCCAGCACCTGCAGTACGCACTTTCGTCCATCTGATTCCCCCTCCATTGATCTTGAATAGGCCGTTGCTAAAGTTCCAGCATCGTTTCCCTGCTCTTATATTCCCACCTGCGGTCAAGAACAGAAATTATCTCCAACCCATCGAGACCACTTGATCCCTTGTCCAATCACCTTCAAACATTCGTGAATGCCTACTCCAATTTCTCTTTTGTTACATTTAACAATCACACTTTTATCATTGTTCCTCCCCAAATTCATTATCACCCACTTCACTGGATTGAATTCCTTTCAGCACGTTTTCTTGCCAATTGTTTCCAATCTCCCTGCAGTCTATGGCTTTCTTCGTCATGGTAAACTACATGACTAATTGTCACATGATTTGCAAACTGCTAAATGATGGCCACGACAAATAATTAAAAATCGTTGACCTATATGAAAAAACAATACAACTCATAGAAGCCATAGTTCATAACCTTGCAGAGAACAGAAGAATTGGAGACTGTAAAGAAGGTGATCTAAGTGTCCAGAAGGATCTTAATCCATTGCGTCTTTGGGTTGAAAAATGTCACATGAAGTTCAATCTGGATAGATGGAAGGTATTGCATTTTGCTACATCAAATAAGAGTAGGCCTTATACAATTAATGATCGGGTGTTGCATCGTGTTGTGGAACACGGAGGCCAGGGATGCAAGTACATAATTCATTTTAGTTTGCTTCATATATCGACAGAAAGGTGTAAAAAATGTAATCTTGCCTTCGTTGCACTGTCCTTTGAGCGTAGGAGTTGGTACGTTATGTTGAAGTTGAATAGGACATTGAGTGATGCGTCATATGGAAAACTGTGTCCAGTTCTTGCCGCCCAGTAATAGCAAGGACATTATTCAGCTGGAGTAGGTTTAGAACAGGTATACCAGCGTATGGCGAGTGGGGAAGGTTTGTGTTATAACGAAAGGCTGGATAGACTGAGAATATTTTCACTCGAAGTTTTGAAAGGCGACCTGATAGAAATGTATAAATTATTGAGAGTTCGGCTCGAGTTAACTGTAACTGTCTTTTCTCCAAGGAGGAGCACTTCAAGACGAGAGGGCAAATGTTTAAATGAAAAGAGGGATTTACAATAAGACATGAGAAGCTTTTTTTAACAGAGGATGGTTGATATGTGCAATTCACTTCCTGAGGCAGTGATGAATGAAAGTACATTTACAATATTTACAGGATATTTGGATTCATAAATGAATTGGAAAGTTTCAGTGGGATTAACAAAAGGTCTTAATTCATGCCTGGTACATAATTTATTGCCCAGAGGGAAGTTCAGAATCAACCACAATATTATGGATCTGGAGTCACATACCAGCAAGACCTGATAAGTATGGCAGTTTCCTTCCCTATCAGGCATTAGTGAATCAGATCTACTGATTTAGCATCATCATTAGACTCTAGGTATTTATTTAAATAAAATTCCAGCATCTGCCATGCCAGGGTTTGAACCTGTGTCCACAGAATTATTTCTGGACATTCATATTAACAATGCAGTAATAATATCACAAAGGCATTACAAACCCTCAGCAATTACAGGAGCCGTCAGATGCGACTCGTTTAGTTTAGCATTATGTACAGTATGAGCTGGTAGGAGTGAAAGGCCTGTTTTCATGCTGCGTGAGTCTATGACTTTGACGCTATGAAACTGGCAGCTGGTTTGGAAAAACAGCAGCGTTGACAGTTTAATTGATCTCCTTCTGGGATATGTAATCTTGCTGGTTACTCTGGAGTTTTTATTGCTCATTGAGCCCTCCCAACACACGGGACTGTTGAATAGTCTGTCCCCAGTTTGACTGAGTAAATGAGTTTCAACTGCAGCAGGTAATTGAATCCCGCATTGCCCTGGTTTCTCTGTGATATCGGTGTCTTTGTATTGACTCAGGATGAACAATTGGTTCAAATCATGTCCACGCAGACGCAAGTCCCGTTGTACATGTTGTGAATATGTTTGTATTCTTCCCGATACACCCACAGGGTGTGGATGTCGCTGGTCAGGACAGCATTTGTTGTTCATCCTGATTCGCTGCTGTCTCGCTGCACAAGAGACATGGATTCGATCCCAGTATCGTGTGACTGTGTGCAGTTTGCACATTCTCTCTTTGCTTGTGTGAGTTTCCTCCTGCAGTCTGAAGGTGTGCAGGTTACTGGGGTCAGCCATAGGAAATGAAGGGGAAGGGAATAGGTATGGAGTGGAGGTCTGATAGGATGTGCTTCAGAGAATGGTGTCGACTGGAAGGGCCGAATGACCTGCTTTCCCACACGGTCTTTATTCTCAGATTAAGGGGCAGCTATTTTGTTCAGATCCTGGAGACACAAGTAGGCAGGATTGGGTAAAGATGGTAGCATCCCCTGCATAAGTGACATGTATGAATGGGATTGCAGGAAATTAAAGGCATGTTCTCTGTTCCTGAGGTCAGGCTTCCATTCCAGGTTTTATTCATCGAACTTTAACATTACCAGTTCCGTGTGTGAGTCCCCAAGGTTGACTCGTTTATTATATAACCACAACACCACCTTCTCCAGGTTGCAGTATTTATTGGGAACAAGAAGCTGATTCTGAGCTGATGCGAACAAAAGCAGATGCCAATGTCAAAAACACTGACCCAAACAGGAAAGTGAAATTCCCAACCTTGCCACCCCAAAGTTAAAGTCTCCACACGCTTTAGATGCGCCAATCGGCTGTGTCAGCAACATGTACTGTTTATGGTCATAATATTATTAATGGGGGCAAGTATTCCCTTCCGCCCCGCTTTTGACCAGGAGCTGTCCCCAACCTCGGAAATACATGCTCCTCTCTCCTGTCATTCCAACCCAGTTTCCAATTGGATCTTCGTGCATGCTTCACACAGTTTCTCTGATTCCGGGTCTGGAACTGGAATGATGTGTGATTGCATGCAGCAATTGGTCCTGCCTTGTGTGGGCAAAGTGATGAAGTAGCCGATATTCAAATATAATGCTATTGAAGCATACGTTTCAACAATATTCTGTACTCTCCCAATAGTTTGGAGAGTTTCATTAATCCCATTCTCCTGTACTCTCATTCATGGCATCTCCACAGTCTCTGGGCACGCTAAAGTTAAAGATTCGGTTCATTCTGCGTTCCCACATGCCTGTCGCTAAATCCTGATATTGTACATTCTTCCTGACATTTCCTCTGCTACCATCCTGGTTGCAGTTTACAAGTGTGGTCTGTGGAGTGCTGTAACCATTTAGTAGTTCGCATTGGGCATTGTGATTGCAGCGACCTCGGCTAGAATCCATATCATGGCGGTCAGTTCTCTCAAAGTTTTACTTTTGGTGAAACACGGTCAGAAATTAAACGTTTTTACAAGATAATATTCTCCGAGGTGATAATTGGTTTTCCATCGAATTTTGTTCTCTGATATTTCTGCGTTTCATGTATCAGGGTTTAAAACCAAAAGTTCTCGAAGATGTCTCTCCCTCGCACTCTCCCGAGCTCTCTTTTCCGTCTCGCGTCCCATTTGACTGAGGCATTACACAATCTAACATACACTTGCACGTTGATACCATCCAGTCTGTGCCGTTGCACTCACTGTTGCCCCAATCTCTTCATTGGCACTTTCAAATCATTCGATCCGTTTCGATATCATGGCTGTGAGATCAATTCTCTTTGAGCAGCTTTTACTGACATGGACCAGAGATTATTGGAGAGTGATGCTGAATAAAAGGGCATAGGGAATAACTGGGGAAAAGAAACTCTATTGGAAAAGATCCCCCATGAGGGCTTTCTGCGATAGCCTAGTGGTATTATCGCTGGATTGTTAACACAGCAAAGCCAGGTAATGTTCTGTGGACACGGGTTGGATTCCCACCACACCACGGTGATGATAGTATGTGAATGCAATAAATGCCTAGAATTAAGAATACGTTGTCTGAAAAACCCATCTGTTTCACTGACGTCCTTGAGGGAAGGAAACTAGCGTCCTTATCTGGTCTGGCGTCCACGTGACTCCAGACCTGGAAGCAATAAATGCTGCAGAGCTACCCGGATGCTGTTACAGAATGGAAATATATTCATTCAGCTCAGTGCTAGAATTGTCCAGGGATGTGATCGCACTGGGAAAGTTGTAGGAGAGATTCACTCGGATAGTGTCTGGGCAGAAGATTTTCAGTCATGAAGGGAAACAGGACAAACTGGGGTTGTTTGTCACCGTGCAGAGGAGTTTGTGAGGGGTATAGATAAAGTAGACTGAAGGACGCCTTTCCCATCGATGGAAGGAACGATTACAGGGGGAAAGAAATTTAATGAGAAAGACAGAAAGGTTTAAGTAGATGTGTAGAAAAGCGGTATAGGCCGGCGGGTGTTCGAATTTGGAACAAACTGTCGTTAAGGGTCAGAGAGGCAGCCACCCTTATAACCTGAAGGAATATGCAGATGTGAATATGTTCTGCCAATACCTGGAAGGCTATGGGCTAAACCATTCCGGTCGTGAAGCAGTTGCTTTTGACAAATGCAATCACAACGGGCTGAAGTGTCTCTTTTGAAACTGTTCTCCTTGCTCGTATAGTGGATAGTGTCACCGTATGTTATGTGGGGGGGTAGGAGCTGAATTCCTGGCTGGGGCACTGTCAATGTTTTAAAACTGTCGCTCCATTTCCAAATGCGGGTTATTAATGACTGTCCTTCTATTCTCCATGGGACATGTCGCAGGAAGGACAGTGCTATCTGAACCAGCGTGGGGAAGGTCTACAGCTCCAAGCGAGACAGAGTGTCAATGAAAGTACAAACACGTGACTTCCACAACCTGCACCTTGTGTCTGTACTGGAGTCTAAACCATTTAATAGAAAGAAGGAGGAAGCTGAGGAAGAAACAGGGTAAACCAATTCAGATGTGAGCGCAGAAACATTTTCAACAGCATCATGAGGAATGGCTGACAAATGGCTCCGAGAAAGAGTTTGTCTTTCAGAACTGTTACTTCACAGAGGTGTTTTTGTTCCACTCAAGCCCTTAAGAAACTGAATAACAATTTAACTAAGACTTGCAATGTTAGAACACACCAGGTGATGAGTCACATGCTGGAAACTGTGTTTACAAGCCAGATGTTTGATAACTGATAATGATGCAATAGGCTGAAGGACCATTCGCCATGCTTTTAAAACCCCGATAACTGTCAGTTTTCAACTGAACAAAGTAGGCAAAAACAATTTCATCAAGAAAAGTTCCAAGCATTGCATATGTCGTCCTTGGTGCGAACGTGCTGAAATGCAGCGGTCTCACTGCTATTTCCCAATGTTGATTTCCAGTCAGGGAAAAAATGTTGTTGTTCCTTATGGAAACCTTAAATTGAACATGGGTTCCTGACATTACAAAACAGCAAAGGTAGCAGTTCTGTCAGAGTCAGTGAGAATTTCATATCGGAGATGAAATCAAATGGGAAGAAACCCTGAAATCAGTTGCCTTTGCCTGCTGAGACTCAGTACTACAAAATGATCCTTATTGAAACATAGAGGTATTTGCAAGGATTTAATAAGTTGGATGCAGAAAGTTTGGTTCTGTGACCAGAGCACCTCGTATCGAATGACTTGGAGATGCCGGTTTTGGACAGGGGTATGCAAATATGAAAATCACACAACCCCAGGTTATAGTCTAACAGGTTTAATTGGAAGTACTAGTTTTCGGACCACTGCTCATTTATCAGGTGATTCTGGAGTCCACAGTTGTAAATCACAAAATTTATAGCATATGTTTACAGTGTGATGTAACTGAAATTGTACATTGAAAAATACCTTGATTGTTTGCTAAGTCTCCGATCTGTTAGAATGACCATGTTAGCTTCACTTCTTTCATATGTAAAGTGCAAAACTTTTTTATTTTAAAGTTTAATTCTCTTTTGAAGTTTAACAACTGATGTCTGCCCCCCTGTGCTGCTGTCTGTTCCATAATGTTTGGACTGATTCCAATTTATTAAAATGAGTTACCAGAGACTTACATGGATTCATGCAGTTTTTGAGCAAAGTACCATGTAACTCTGCAAGTACAAATTCACCCCACAAAAGTATGTGTGTGTGTGTGTGTGTGTGTGTGTGTGTGTGTGTGTGTGTGTATGTGTGTGTGTGCGTGTGTAGGAGGGTCTCTGTAGATAGGGCAATGGGATCACCTGTACTGTGACATGAACCCAATAACCATGGGTAACGAATTTAGTTATCAGTCTCTGTGGGGGCACTTTTAGCTGCTGCCTGTTCCGAAAACCGCCTTGGAGGATTGTCACCCGAAGATCCGAGGTCGAATGTCCTGGATCACTGAAGTGCTCTCCAACTGGGAAGGGGCACACCTGTCTGTTGATTGATGTGCAGCGCCCATTCCGTTGTTGTCGCCTCTGCTCGGCTTCACCAATGTACCATGTCTTAAGGCATCCTTGCCTGCAGTGTGTTGTTTATTTTAGATTAGCGTCAGTCTAAACATTATGGCATGGACGCAGCACACAGGGACTAACACCTTCAACATATTATCTGTACTGACACTAATTGGTAAAGTCCACCTGAGAATGTAACTGTTCAAAGAAAGCTTTTCGATTCACATAAGAAAGAAATGAACCTAACATGGTCATTCTAACAGATGGAAGACTTAACAAGCAATCTTCGTATTTTTCCAATGTATAATTTCAGTGACATTACACTGTAACCTTTCGCCATAAATTCTGTACCTTACCACTGTGTACTCCACAGCTACCTGATGAAGGAGCAGCTCTCCAAACGCTATTGCTTCCATTAAACCTGTTGGACTATGACCTGGTGTTGTGCGATTTTTACCTTCGTATTAGAATGCGGATCTCACAAGTAAAACAGAGGCAAAGAAGCATTTATTCTCTCAGATAGTTCTGTATCAGTGGACTTTCTTGGAGCAGAAGGCTGTTGAGGAAGTGTCATTAGGTGTAATGAGGCTGAGATCGGCAGATCTTCAAACAGCAAAGACATCAAGCCTTATGGCGAAAGGCAAGAATGTGCCGTTCAAGGTTATCAGATCAGATATGAAACCATTCAATAGCGGAACGGACTTGGTGGTCTGAATGGTGACTATGAGTTCCTAAAATTGTTGGCCTTAATATGAAGCTGCAAAACCGACCTGAGTAAAATGGGCCAAATTTAAAATAGCGTGGTCCCCCGGAGCACTGAACCGAGGTGAAATGTACAAATAACAACACACAAAGGGCAGACGAGATTGGGTAACTGATCCGCAATGATCAGTATACCAAGGTAAACAGGAAAACCGATATTCAGTATCTACATTGAACCTGGCTCCACGAGGTATGTAGTTAACTCTCACAAACCACTATTCCCCTTCCGTTTTCCTGACGCCCCCTCCATTCTTGTTTTAAACTGATTGAACTTCAGGCTATTGCCGATGACATTGCTGATGTGGAACTGTAGCATATAGAACATAGAACATTACAGCGCAGTACAAGCCCTTCGGCCCTCGATGTTTCGCCACCCTGTCATACTAATCTGAAGCCCATCCCATCTACACTATTCCATGTACGTCCATATGCCTCTCCAATGACGACTTAAATGCACCTAATCTTGGCGAATCTACCACCGTTACAGGCAAAGCATTCCATGCCCTAACTACTCTCTGAGTAAAGAAACTACCTCTGACATCTGTCTTATACCTGTCTCCCCTCACTTTAAAGTTGTGACCCTCGTGTTTGCCGTCCCCAAGCTTGAAAAAGACTCTCCCTGTCCACCCTATCTAAACCTCTGATTATCTTGTATGTCTCTATTAAGTCACCTCTCAGTCTTCTCTCCAACGAGGACAGCCTCAAGGCCCTCAGTCTTTCCTTGTAATACATTAGTTCCATACCAGGCAACATGTGAGAAAATCCCCTATGCACCCTTTCCAAAGCGTCAACATCCTTCTTATAATGCGGTGACCAGAACTGTTCACAATATTTCAAATGTGGTCGTACCAGACCTTTGTACAGCTGCAACATAACCTTCTGAATCCAGAACTCAATCCCTCTATTAATAAAGACCAAAACACTGTTTTCCTTCTTAACAACCCTGCCAATTTGGGTGGCACCTTTCAGGGATCTGTGTACATGGACACCGAGATCTCTCTGTTCATCTGCACTCCCAAGAATCTTACCATTAGCCCAGTAATTTGCATTCCGATTACTCCGTCCAAAGTGTATCACCTCACACTTGTCCACATTAAACTCCATTTGCCACCTCTCAGCCCAGCTCTGCATCCTATCAATGTCTCTCTGCAACCTACCCTAACCTTCGTCACTACCCACAACTCCACCGACCGTAGTGTTGTCCGCAAATTTACTAACCCACCCTTCTAAGCTCTCATCCAGGTCATTTATAAAAATGACGAACAGCAGTGGACCCAACATCGACCCTTGCGGAATGCCGCTAGTAACTGGACACCAGGATGAACATGTTGCATCAATTACAACACTCTGTTTTCTTTCAGCGAGCCAATTACTGATTCAAACTACTATGTCTCCCACAATCCCATTCCTCCGCATTTTGTATAATAGTCTACTGTGGGAACCTTATCGAACACCTTGCCGAAATGCACATACACCACATCGACCAATTTACTCTCATCTACCTGTTTGGTCACTTTGCCAAAAAAGTCATAAGATTCGTTAGGCACGACCTACCCTTTACAAAACCGTGCTGACTGTCCCTGATCAGATTATTCTTTTCTAGATGATTATAAATCCTATCTCTTATAACCTTTTCCAATGCTTTACCAACAACTGAAGTGAGACTCACTAGTCTGTAATTAGCAGGGTTGTCTCGACTACCCTTCTTGAACAAGGGAACCACATTTGCTATCCTCCAGTCCTCAGGCACTATTCCTGTAGACAATGATGATTTCTAGATCAATGGCACAGGCTCGGCAATCGCTTCCTTTGCTTCCCAGAGGATCCTAGGATAGATCCCTTCTGGCCCAGAGGACTTGTCTATTTTCTCACTCTGCAGTATTTTTAATACCTCTTCCTTCTGAACCTCAATCTCTTCTAGTCTAGATGCAAGTATCTCTGTATCTTCCTCGCCAACATTTTCATTTTATATAGTGAACACTGTTGAAAAATATTTATGTAGTGTTTCCCATGTCTCCTCTGACTCCACGCACATCTTCCCACTATTATTCTTGATTGGCCCTAATTTAACTCTCGTCATTCTTTTATTCCTGACATACCTATGGAAAGCCTGAGGGTTAACCCTGATCCTATCCGCCAACAAAGTCTAATGTCTCCTCCTGGCTCTCATGGCTCCTCCTGGCTCTTCTGAGCTCTCTTTTTAGTTCATGCAGGGAAACGATTCTGTCTGCTGCATCTCATTCTGCTTCGAAATATCAGGCAGTATTTCATATTGATTACTGTAAACATTAACCTTTAACAAGCCATGACAGTGAAATCACTGAATCCTCATCAGTATACTACCAGGGAAGATTTCTGTTAACACCACCCTGGACACCATGATATTCGTCATTCTATTCTCCCATCCTTCTGTCCGTGATCCCCTCGGCCCTATTCCGGTCTTGTTGATTGGTTTACAACACTGAGGATATCCAATCATCTTTGCATTTCAGTTTCTAAAGGATGAGACCTTCTCTCTGAGCTGGCAATGTGCTTGCTCAGTGGTGATAACACTGTCCTTGTAAACGAGAAAAGTGCTTGAAATCGGCCATTACTGTTTTTCATTCCAAGAAACTGAGGCAAACCGTTCGGCAGGACAAGAAATAGCGGGCGTGAGCAGTGAGAACGAGGTGAGTTAGTATAAACTACAGAGTAATGGGGAAACAATGGGCAAAGAACACTGTGACAGGAGGGGCTGAATGCTTCCTTTCTTTGCTGTAAGCAGACACTGGTGTTGAACTCTGAAATGGGACAACATCAGATAAGTCGGTGAAATCTTACTTTCTGCTTGTTTTCTCCCGAGGCCTGTGTCACACTTGGGGAAATGTGTCTGCGTGCTTCAGTCTATGGGTAAAAATGGGGTTCAGTTCCCATCTCAAACTTTAATCCCATTTATTGTTTTTTACTAGATTAAAAAGTTCCAGAGAAATTAGCATTCAAGTGAAACATCAGAGTTCACAAGGTTACAGACCAAGCGCGGGGAAATGAAATGAAGGGACCCATTTCTGTGCTGTAAACACTCCATAATTCAATCATTTTTGAGGGGAAACATATCTGCAGTGACATAATTCCAAAAACTCTGTTATGAAGAAACAGAGCAACGGCTTCTGCCCTCGTCCCTGGTGGTCTAGTGGTTAGTATTCAGCGCTTTAACTGAGTGGCCTGGGTTTCCTTAGTGTTCGGGAAATCAGGACTTCTTGTTCCTGATGCAGAGAGCGCAGCTCGACCAGGAATCTGTTTCATGCCTCAGATCAGACAATACCCCAGCTCTTCAAAGAAGGGAAAAGTGCCTTCCCTCTCCCTGCACATTCGGAAAGTTAATCCTTCATTCTCCTCTGATTCCCCTTCCCAAAGAGTTTCAAAATGTTGTCAAAACTGACTCTCAGCTATTTCTTTTCTGTGCTTTTCATACACAGGAGCTGCAGCGATTGACTGCGTTGGTTTCTGAAAACGGAAAGTACCGATGAGGAATGTATTGAGCTATTCCAGGATTGCCTTCTCTGACAGCGCTGGGACATGACTGGTGTTGTCTATGATATGGAAGTGCCAGTGTTTGAGTTGAGTAGACAAAGTTAAAAATTACACAATATCAGGGCAGAGTCCACCAGGTTTATTTGGAAGCTCTAGCTTTTGGAGAGCCGCTCCTTCATCAGGTGGGTGTTTTTTCTGCAGAAACTTGATGTGTGTGTCAATATGCGCGATCTTTTGGAAGATCATCTGGACTTTAACCGACCGTTCGTGGTGTCGACAGTACCCATGACTTGGAGGTGTTGGTGTTGGACTGGGATGGATAAATGTAATAATCACACAAAGCCATTTTAGATTCCAAGAGGTGACAAACACCTGATGAAGAAACAGTGCATGGAACACTGGTGCTTCCAAATACGTCTGTTCAATACCATCTGGTGCTGTGTGATTTTTACTCTGATAGCTCTTGGCAATGTTTAACTGATCGAAGACAGTGAAAGAATTTTCGTTCGTGGAGATGAAAATTTCAAATATTACCCACCTGAGCATAACAAAAATGAGTAGGTTGGATGTGTGATGAATTGCCATAATGCGCTTGCGCAAAGTAAAAGTTGAACTTACAACCGCCTGATGCGTAGCCAGCTATACGAATGGTTGTGCCACTGGCCAGATGCACAGCTGAGGTTTTACACGCTGCAGAGCTGTGGTGTTAACAAGGACATGAGCAATAGCAGTAACAGTCACAAGGTGAACAAAGATAATCACCATCATTGATTCACTTCAAATTGTCCTTAAAAAAACGACCATTCACAATCTGATCAGCCAATCAATGAGGTCACTGCTGATCTAGGAAATTGCAACTGACTTTGCTACGTCTTCACCAAAATTTGAAGTAAACTCCATCCTAAACATAACATCGCATATTCCCATTAATTTTCACCTTTAGATTACGTTAGTGACCTGACCGTATTTGCTGGAAATGAGTGAAAACGTCCTTCCGGTGATGTAATCCAGTGCAGAGATGGCCAGAAATGAAAAGAAAAAGACATGAGTCATCACTTCCATTTCTCTCTGTACCAATGCGTTTTCCTGAGTTTAATATTTGCAGGACTTGTCTTTACTATCTAAAGAATTAATTATTTTCCCGGGAAAGATTCTTCATAAATCAATTAACATCTGAGGTGTTGAAACATATTTTACTTTAGATTAAAATAGTTGAATATCCTTTCCCCCAGCCTAATGTCCCAATACTCCCTCCTTATCCATATAAATACCAGCTGATCCAGGTGAGGTTGGAGCTCCCAACCTGACGTTCCAATGCTCCTTGCTGCTCCATGTCAATAGAAGCGGTTCTACTTGAAGTTGGAGCTCCCAGTCTGATGTCACAATGCTCCCTGCTCCATGTCAGTAGAAGTGGTGCAGTTCAGGTTAGACCTACCACTCTGATGTCCCAATGCGCCCAGCTGCTAAATGTCATTAAACGCTGATCCTTGTGAGATTGGAGCTCCCAGTCTGATGTCCCAATGTTCGCTCCTCCATGTCAATAGAAGTGGTCCAGTTGAGGTTGGATCTATCACTCTGATGTCCCAATGCTCCCTGCTGCTACATGTCATTAAAAGCTGCTCCAGGTGAGAGTGGAGCTCCCAGAATGATCTCCCAAAGCTCCCTGCTCCAGGCCAACTGAAGCTGCTCCAAATGAGGTTAGACCTTGCATTCGGATGTGCCAATGCTCTCTGCTGCTCCATGTCAATGGAAGCTGCTCCAGGTGTGGTTAGAACTCCCAGACGGATGTCACAATGCTCCCTGGTCCACGTCAAAAGACGCTGCTCCAGATGAAGTGGGAGCTCCCATCCCTGGCGGCTCACATACGTCTATACCATCATAGAAATACTGCCCACTGAACATCCCCACCACTGGAGCCATTGGTGGAATATCCACATCATGAGAAGCTAATATTATTTTTAGTCACCACCGGATCATTATTTCCAAAAGTCATTCTTTCTTAAACCTTACTTAACATGTGCATACTGCAGTCAATCCGAAGTACGATAATGGTGCTAATTGATGTATGCTTACTAAACATTACATCCTATTTTTCATGTTGAGTAACTGCGAGTTATCAAGGACAATGTTTATATTCACATCACACTTTTATTCCTGGTGAGAGAATGTGGTTTGCATTATTTAAAATGAACTTGTTCACTGCGTAAAATGATCAAATAGATCTCAATTTCAAAACAAAATTGGTAACGTTGTCATCTATCTTGAAATGTGATGTCTTCTTCTTTCAACCAGACGGGTATTATAACGAAATGTCTATTAATGATATGCGTATAAAGACACTTTAAATCGCAAGGTTTGTGAAGGTTTGTAGCTCAGGTTGAGGTTTAGGGTGTAGGTTTGCTCGCTGAGCTGTAGGTTTGATATCCAGACGTTTCATTACCTGGCTAGGTAACATCATTAGTGGTGATCTCCAAGTGAAGCGAAGCTGTTGTCTCTTGCTTTCTATTTATATCTTTCTCCTGGATGGGGTTCCTGGGGTTTGTGGTGATGTCATTTCCGGTTTGTTTTCTGCGGGGTTGATAAATGGCTTTTTGATCTATGTGTTTGTTTATGGCATTGTTGTTGGAGTGCCAGGCCTCTGGGAATTCTCTAGCATGTCTTTGCTTAGACTGTCCCAGGATCAATGTGTTGGCCAAGTCGAACTGGACTACCAAAAATCCATAAACCAGGAGCCCCCTCAGACCCATAGACTCATTACCCAGAGCACCAAATTACAGACTGGACAAAGAACTACACTCAAGACTGAAGTACCTCATAGAAGATTCACAGCACTCCATCCACTCCACCCAGGAATTCCTAAAAATCATCAAAAACACCAAAGTCGAGGAAGGGGAAGCAATGGTCTCATTCGACATAATAGCACTGTTCACCTTCATCAACATCGACATGGCAAAGGAAACACACTTTTAGAAGAGACCATCACACACACCAACCACCATCAATCACATTACCAACGAAAACATCATGAAGCTTGTGGACCTGTGCCTCACCACCCACTTAACTTTCAACAACATAGTCTACAAACAAACCCCCAACGGCCCACGCAAAGGATCTCCGCTATCAGGATTCAGAGCAGAAGCGGTAATGCAAAGACTAGAACAAACAGCCCTAGAAACAATCAAACCAAAATCTGGGTCCGCTACGCAGATGACACCTTTGTCATCACAAAACGAAACAAGATAGTAAAGACATTTAACATCATCAACAACACTCTCACAGGCATAAAGTTCAACAAGGAAGAAGAAACCGACAACAAACTCGCATTCCTGAATGACACAGTAGAAAGAAAGGACAACGGAGAACTACAAACGTGTGCATACAGAAAACCGACAAACACTGACCAAATACTTAACTACACCAGCAACCATCCCATCACACACAAACGAAGCTGCGTCAGAACAGTATTCCAACGAGCCACCACACACTGCAGCACAGACGAACTTCCGAAAACAGAGGAAAACCACCTTTACAATGTATTCGAGAAGAACAGATACTCAAAAAATACAGTCCACACATTCCTCAAGAACAAACCACGACAAGCAGACCAAACACAGCCAGAAACCATAACCATCCTACCATACATCAAAGAAGTTTCAGACATGACAGCCAGACTACTAAGACCCCTCGGAATCCTAGTAGCACACAAACCCACCAACACTCTCAAACAAAACTAACAAACTTAAAAGAACCAGAACAATCCACAGACAAAACCAACGTCATCTACAAAATTCCGTGCAAGGACTGTCACAACTACTACGTAAGACAACAGGAAGAAAGCTAGCCACCAGGATATACGAACACCAGCTAGCCAAAAAAAGACACGACCTTCTCTCCCTCGTAGCCCTACACACGGATTAAAAATACCACCATTTCTACTGGGACAACACATCTATCCTGGGACAGGCTAATCAAAGACACGCCTGAGAATTCATAGAGACCTGGCACTCCACCCACAACGCCATAAACAAACACATAGATCTAGATGCCATCTATCAACCCCTCAGAAAA
The DNA here is from genome assembly GCF_047496795.1 of Chiloscyllium punctatum. Lineage (NCBI taxonomy): Eukaryota > Metazoa > Chordata > Chondrichthyes > Orectolobiformes > Hemiscylliidae > Chiloscyllium > Chiloscyllium punctatum. The sequence goes on along the minus strand of NC_092791.1, from coordinate 5,919,313 downwards.
CGAACAGGAAATGACATCACCACAAACCCCAGGAACCCCATCGAGGAGAAAGATATAAATAGAAAGCAGGAGACAACAGATTCTCTTCACTTGGAGGTCGCCACTGATGATGATGTTACCTAGCCAAGTAATGAAACGTCTGGATATCAAATCTACAGCTGAGCAAGCAAACCTACACCCTACATTTTAAATAATTTTTCATGTTTATGTTGCATGAATCTGCGGTTATTGATCCACAGTTTAGTTTCACTCCCTAAAGGTAACATGCTGATTTCTCCAGTTGTTCACAGTTCAATGTGATGCATCCAGTGTGTGCATAACGAGAGGGAGCTTGCTTCCCATATCTTGTGTTTATCTGTGCCTTATGTACAGCATTCATCAATGGCGAGAGCAAGGGGCGAGGGCGAGACCAATGTGTAAGTCTTTCCGTGCCCATGCACGGCACCAACATTGGCAATTCTCCACTGTGCATTTGCAGCCAGTTCTCAGTGCCACTACACACACGCCCTGCCCCTTTGAAGTATCGCGATCATTTTGTGCTGTCTCGCTGTGCTCTTCTCACCAGGATGAATTACGTCTACTCAACCTCCTTCAGATTTCATCTGACAAAACGTTCATTAAGAATTCCTTTGCATAAACATGTACTTCGCAGCTCTCGTTATTTGATTTTCCTGGATGTCTTTCATACGAAAAAACGTTCACAGCAACTTGATTTGCAAAAGGAAACCGCGCTCCCTTTCATTATTCCAATGCAACCTACATTTCAATACAGTTTAGTCAACAGGCTCAAACCATTCTTTGAAATTTTGTAATAGCGGAAATGCATATAAACTGACCATTAGCGTTCCAGTTTCAATACGACAGCTGTGATCATCTGAAAACAGCACCACGAAAATGCCATTGATGACAGCGACGAGAGTGGGATTCGAACCCACGCGTGCAGAGCACAATGGATTAGCAGTCCATCGCCTGAACCTCTCGGCCACCTCGCCACAGATGCTGGGGCAGGTATGACCTTAGGATTAATTGAATTGGGTAAAGTATGCAGAGCAGCAGATATTTCTCCCTGGTGTTGGTAAAATGATAAATAACATAGTACGGTTCCAAGACTATGGTCTGACCCCTGGGTTGTGGGGCAAGTGCACTCCCACTGTCAGACAATGCACACAGTGATCTGAACAAAAATGAGGAAATGAATATGTAACAAGGTCAGTTGAATTCTGTGAAGATTTGAAGTCAACGGAATGAAGAACCCGAGACAGCAGGAGGTGTTCTTTCAATAAAGAGTTGAATAGCGCTCTTAAGGATAGTGGAATCAAGGGTTATGTGGATAAGGCAGGAACAGGATACAGATTGAGGATATTCAGGCCATGATCATAATGAATGGTGGTGCTGGATCGAAGGGCAGAATGGCCTACTCCTGCACCTGCTGTATATTGTCTATTAAATTGCCTGTGAGGAATTGTTTTCCAGACTGGAGGAGAGTGCATAGTGCTCAATGTCATTATTCAGAACACCTAACTTCCGCTCAGATGTTTTTGACACGCACTTGTGTACAGAACAGACAATTTCAAAATCCAAAATAAGGCTAAACTGACAATTGAACTCAATAATGCAAAAACCTTGATGTGTATCATTTTCCTGCACTGTGCGACACCAAGTCACTGTATGATCACAGCAACACAGTGAGCAAGTGTCAGAAGGAAAATGAGTGCAGTACCAGAGCGCATACTGGGAATAGCACGTGACACACGGGGAAGTGCATTTCTCACAACAGGAACACTTCCCAAACAGCGGAATGCGGTGGAAGAATTCAGAGGGGGTTTACACTTTGAAATTTGATGCCAGAGACACAATGGAGATCTGTCATTGAGTCTGTTCAAGATGAAGATTTTAAGATTTCTACAGATGCAAAACAAAATAAAAAGCTCATGGGTTAGTGAAGGCAAAAAATGAAATTGTACATTTCATCAATCTACCCATCTTTACAATGAGTACCTCACCACTTTCCTCACTCAGGGACTGAACCATTGGTGAAGATGATCATATAATCCCCGTTACTAGCCATCGAATCAGAGAAACTCGGTTTCCCAAAGGTTAAGGTAAAACCAGGAATGTGGAGGTAAGGATTAATGTGTTGCTCCTGTGCTGAAGGTGACCAGTGCACGGTATCTCTGTTTCAGTATAGTGGGCTGTGCTGTGCAGAAGTTTCAATTCTGAGCCTCACATGGAGCAGCTTTAATTTGTCGTCATGTTGAGGAATACGGACAGAAGGTGATATTGAGCAAAGCCCAGTTTATGGGAAAATACCCGTGTTTGTGGACTGAGAAACAACGTTTTCTGGACAATGACTCCTTGATCAACAAACATACTGCAAGTATCTAAAACGTGAAGAAACATATGTGGAGAGAGAGCCGAAGGTGATTTTTCAGCAGATGGATAACGTTTCCCATGTGCCCTGCTTTATATTCCGGGAAAATAGATGTTGAACTGGTTTCATGTTACACAGTTTACACATGTTTCACTGATGAATCAGTGAACATTCCCCACGTATCCTCGAAGGCAAGGATTTCCTTTTCCATTTTAGGGGACCATTACAGCACTGAGTCCCATGTGTGCGTTCATTAAAACCAAAACAGTTACAGCAAGACTTTAAAACTAAGATTTTGCTATCTGCTTGCATTGGTTGTCCCAAACATTACATTCCATATTATGGTATGTTTGTGGACGAAAGTACTTCCTGAATCTTGAGCAATTGTGTTTCAGTTTTCTCAAAAAATTATCATTCACTGTTCTCTCCCTTTCAGTTTCCAGTTTAATATCCTGTATTTTATCAGTTTATCTTAAATTTTCAATAATTTCAATCTATCTCGCTCCTGATTACCAACACGAGAGAATGCCACAGTCTTGTCAATTTATATGCAGTGCAGCTGTAGGGCGCGGTGACCAAGTGGAAAGGCATTGGTCACGTGAACCAAATAAAAGAAGCCGCTTGGTGGAATCTGGCCGTTCCATCACAGTCATATTTAAAACATTTAACGTAATCTTGAGCCAAAGCATATTGGCAGAAAATAAGAAAACAAAAATGAAAAAATTGCTGATGTTGAAAATCAAACAAAAACAGACGTTGCTGGAATATTTCAGGACGTCTGGCAACATCTGTGGAGAGACGGACCCAATGGATGTGAAACGTTAACTGTGATTCATCTGCACAGATGCTGCCAGCACACCTGTGATTTTACTGCAATTTCTGTTTTTGTTTCAGATTGGCAGATTTTGTCGCAGTCCATGAGAACAGTGCTCATTAGAATCAAACAGATATCGCAGCCATATCCAGACCCCAGAACAGTGATAACAATCCAGTGAGCAGCGTTCATGGTACAATTTTCCATTGACAGAGACTCCCAAAGTCACTGCTGCTGCAGAATGCCCTGACTTTAGTATTCTCTCATCTGTTCTGGTTTCGTATATTCTGAAGGCATGAAGAGAAATCATGCAACTTAGTTCTGAAGAAGGGTCTCCGGACTTGAAACATTTACTCTACTTTCTCTCTCACAGATGCTTGCCAGACCTGCTGAACAATTTCTGTTTTTTGATATACAAACGAAGCCTCTGTTCACAAGGATCTTGAAGGTTAAGGGCTGATCTGAGTGAAGTCCTCCAAGACATTAACAGAAAAAGATAAATGATTTCCATTGGCTGGCAATTCTGGTGACGTTGTTGTTCAAAAGGTAAAACCAGAGAGCAGATCAGCAGCAGATTAAACCAAGTCCAAAATGTCTTTATGCCACACCAGGAACACCAATAATAACAAGGATGGTGTAGGACACCTTCTCCACCTGCTGAGTTGGTGGATGCATGTTTCCATATGAGGTGATCTGTCCCTTCAGGCAGCTGACAAGCTCCTTGTTTGAAACTCTGGGCTGATGCATTCCCAGAGATGCTACCTTATACTGTCTGAAAGCTCCTGTGGGAGACTGACACGACAGCATTGCTCAGCTTTGTGACAAAACTCTGACAATGAACAAACTCATTACAAGAACAAGTTTAATCCCAATTATGAAGGAGCGTTGCTGTTTAGTAAATCAAAATGAAATCACAAAAAACAGAACCTGGGATCTCTCAGCAATAATGCTGCCCACTCAAATACCGTGAGCCCCATCACGAGATCACAAATAGTTTCAACCAATGCTGCATCGAGCCAGTTTATTCCATGTGTGAAAATATATCTCAGAGCTGTTCTTCTGTTCTCTAGAGTAGGAGCTGCCCTCTTCAAACAAGAGCATTTCACTCACTGATTGAAATGTGATTCTTCTTACACACTGAATGTGTGCATTACTGCCGAGGTCAGCATTTATTCCTCATCCCTAATGGCCCAGGTTCTGGAGGAACATGAAGGGCTTTCCTGGAGGAAGGGGATTGAGTGAACAAGATGGGATTCCAACAATGGAGGTATCACTGATGTCACTCTTATTATCATTCTCCATCCTTCCCAAAGGGGCAACTAGGGACGAGTAATAAACGCTGGCCCAGCCAGTGATGCCCACATCCCATTAATGGATAAGAATAAAGTGATAATAACACTAGGAGTTCGATCTACCTTATAGCCCCTGGTCTGTATTCATCAGGATCATACCCATGTGTGGGGATAGGTGCCTTTTCCAAACTACAATCATACCCACCAGTATCCCGAGATATATCACGGGGAGTGTAGTTCGGACCACAGCTTGATGTGAGAGGAGCCGAATTCATGGGTGACAGGCTATGGGCATGTGATCATATGGCCTGTTCCTTCACGTTTACTTAAGGGTGGTCCCTGTCAATGTCCCCTCTATCTCCACATTATCTGGGAGGAAGATATGACAAGCCATCTAAATACATTTTTAAAAATATAATTCTGTTAATTTGAACATCATCCTAACTTCGTCACTTGGGATAATTGGAATCCCTAGCACTGAGAGTGCCCTTGCAGTTGCCATTAAACCAGACCTTGGTGAGCTGCTGTGATTGGGGTGGATGGTGGCTCAATAGTCAGCATTGCTGCCTCACAGCACCAGGGACATGGGTTCATTTCCAGCCTTGGGCGACTGTCTGTGTGGAGTTTGCACATTCTCCCCTTGTCTGCATGGGTTTACACCCACAGGCAAAAGATGTGCAGGTTAGGTGAATTGGCCATGCTAAATTGCCCACAGTGATAGTTCCAAACCTTTTTCAGGGGTAAATATAGGTAGGGAAATGGGTCTGGGTGGGTTCCTTTTCAGAGAGCCAGTGTGGACTTGTTGGGCTGAAGAGCCTGTTTCCATATTATAGGGAATGTAATTTAAACTGACAGTGAGAGATATTGGGGTGGGTCTTCTCCTGGAACAGATGTTTACACTGTTTCTCACACATTTGCTGTGGTGCTTTCCCTTGGCTGGCCTGTCTGAACTCCTCCCTCATCCTGTTCCTGCAGATACTGCACAGGGTATCCCAGCAATAATGACGGTGGGCAACAAAACTGCATTCTGTGCAGTATCTACAGCACAGAGACCCAGAGATGGAGAGCAGAAGGAAGTCTGTGATTTTGCTCCTCACCATCTCTTGGAGCTTCATCCTCCTGTTGTTCATCTCTGTTTTAAGTTTCTTACATTATGTTATTCAAGGAGTCCAGCTTGAAGATTACTCACTTTTCCTGCATAACTTCACAAAACTTGGTTAGATGCTGCAGACCCTAAGTTGGTGCACAAACAGGTTTATTTATGCAGCAACATTATCTCGGTTCAGAGTGAAGATCACTAACACAGCAAAGTAGCGAGTGACACAAATTCCTTGCATAAGGTGGCAGCCACCAGTTAATGCCACTCGTCAGTCCAATTCCGGATATTGTCCTGATATTGTTACATTTGAATGTATACTGCTTCCATGTACGAGGTGTCACAAAAAGTGCTATCATCGGCGCAGATACCAATTCTGGTCAGATGATGAAAGGAAGATGATTGATGACACAGCTGAAGACGCTTCGGTCAATGATACTTCCTTCAGGAACTCTAATGGAGATGTCCTTGAGCAGAGACGATTGACCTACAACAATCAGATCCATCTTTCAATGTACGAGGTGCGACTCCAGGCAGTAGAGAATTTGTCACCTGATACTCACTGATTCCAGTTCTCATCGGGCCCTGTAATATCAATCTCGGGCGAATGTGACCTTTAAGTCAAGTACTGTCGCTCTGCCCACACTTCAGGAGCTCAGTTCTTTGTCTATGCTTAAATCAAGTGTGTAATTCGTTCAGGAGCTGAGTGGAGCTTGTGTAGCCCACATTTCATGTCACTGAGCAGGTTATTGGTGAGCCAGTGCTGCTTGATTACTCTGTTGATAGCATTTATCACACACCCAACTCAGGGCTGAGCATGGGAGCAGAAATTGGTCAGTTTGTATTGTCCTGTTTTCTGTGCTCAGGACGTGCCTGGCCTATTTCACACACTGGGAGAAAGGGAGGACTGCAGATGCTGGAGACAAGAGTTGAAAAGTGTGGTGCTGGAAAAGCGCAGCTCGCCAGTCAGCATCCGAGGAGCAGACGAATCGACGTCCTGATTCCTGAAGAAGTGTTTATGTCCGAAACGTCGATTCTCCTGCTCCTCGGTGGCTGCCTGACCTGCTGCGCTTTTCCAGCACCACACTTTTCAACTATTTCACACACTGTCGGATTTTTGCAGGTGTTGCAGCTGCACTGGAAGTGCCTGCCTCGCTCAAGCCATCAGTATTTTTGTCGGCTACATAACGTTTGAGTAAACAGTGCTTCCCAAAGTGTCTTGTTATCACGTGGAGAGAAGCGAATTGGCTGAAAACATATATCTGTAATATTGCTGATACTTGGACAAAGCCGAGATGGATCGTACAATTGGCACTTCTGACGATATAATGCTGTGAATGCTTCAGCCTTAACTTTTACACTGATATGTTGTGCTCTCCATCAAGGACGATAGAAATATCTGTGGAGCCTACCCCTCCGATGAGTTGTTTAATTATCCACCAGAAAAATGTTTAATGTGACCCTTTACTAAATGCACATTTGGAAGATTGATGGAATGTTAGCCCTTACTTTAAGATAATTTGAACACTGGAGCAATGAAGCTTTGCTTTAGTTACATAGCAGTTTGTGTAGACCACAATTGGCGAACGGTGTGCACTGTTCTCAGAGAAATCCCCCACTGCAACGTCTACCACCTGGCCTGGATCTTCCCTCAACCTCAGGTCCAATATGGCCTCTACCCGCATTGGACTATTGACATACTGCTCTCGAAAACTTTACTGGATGCTCCTTCAAATTGTGCCCATCCAGACCTCTGACACTAAATGTATCCCAGTCAATGTAGGGAAAATAAAAATCTCCCTTCACCATCAACCTGTTGTCTCTACATTTTTCCATGATCTGTTTACCTATTTGTTCTTCTACCTCATGGTCACTGTTGGGGAGCCTGTAGTTCATCCCCACAAATGGAACTGCACCTTTCTTATTCCTCAGCTCTACCCATAATGCCTCGCTGCTCAAACCCTCCTTAGTGTCCTCCTCGAGCACAAACATGATATCATCCCTTGCCAGCAAAACAACTCTTCCCACCCGCCCAACCCGCAATTTTTACTTCCCTCTCTGTCCTGTCTCAATCATCTATATCCTGGAACATTTAGTAGACAATCGTGCCCTTTCTTCAACCACGTCTCGGTGATCGCAATAACATCATTCTCCCTGGCATCAATCCAAGCCCTCCGTTCATCTGGCTTACTCACTATACTCCTTGCATTAAAGTGTGTGCCCTTCAGACTGCCAGTTGTTTTGTGTTCATCTGTTCTCTGCCGACTCTTCCCCTCGTTAATGCTAACTTCATGATCTTTACAGTGTACAGTTTCCACCTCACAGTCTGCTAGTTTCTCTTTTTCCCAGCCCCCTGCCACATTAATTTAAAGCTTCCTTACCAGCAGTAAAAAAACTCCCCAAAGGACATTCGTTTCTGGCAGGTTCAGGTGTAGACCTGAATTTGTAATAGCCCTACCTTTCTGGGAACTGGCCCCAATGTCCGACAAATCTGAACCTCTCCCTCCATCACCGTCTCTCAAGCCACGTGTTCATGCTGCCTATTCTTTCATTTCTACCCTGTCCAGTACGTGGGATTTGTAGCAAACCTGAGATCACTACCTTCGAGGTGCTCATCTTTAACTTTTCTCTTAGCTCCCTGAGTTCTGCTTTCAGGACCTCATCTCAATTTTTACTGATATCAATGGTGCCTGTATGCACCACGATAACTGACTGTTCACGCTCCACTTTCAGAATGCTCTACAACCGATCGGTGACATCTCTGACCCGAGCTCCAGGGAAACAACATTCCAACCAGGAATCTCTTTTTTGGCGTTAATAATTGGCACACCGTTATTAATTATTCCTTTGAATGATTTACCAACTCATTTTAATTAGTTCTGTTTTTATACCTTCATATTTATCCTTATTTAATTTAATAATACGAGTCTTAGACCACTGTTTGTGACCTCAGAACAAAGAGAAAATTCACAACAAGATCGCTACTCTCTAGAGTCATTATTCAATCAAATCTCGAGGCGTAACACCAGAAGCACTTAATCTCTTCTCTTTCTCTTAGAAATACCTGTGATTCACGAACTAAAATCTTAAATTGCTTCTTGATATCTGACATGACTGAAAACAAAAAGAGAACACCAAAATCTGACTGAAGATAGGTACAAGGTAGAAATACCTGTGCATTGATGCAAACTCTCCTTGCCTTTGATCTGAGTTATCGCCAAAGTTTGCGAAAGTTTTCCGTGTTTAAACAGAGAATTGCAAATGAAACTAATAATTGTCTTTTGGCATGTTTCGCCCAGTGATAACTCTCAGCTGACAGTTAATGTACTTTAGCTTAAATAATCCTGGGTGTTTTATATTTCATTCTGGAAGCTGGGAATGGAATTGAATACAATGTTGAAACCAACCGTAATCTGCCTATTTGGTTTTGATGCTGTCAGTGTGCGTTCACCCTCACAGGCAGGAAGACTACTCGGATTGATAACAGGGAATTGTTGCCCGGTGTGTCATTCTCAGCTGACACAAAACTTCCTGTTTCTGTGTGCCACACATTTCACTTCTGATCAGAAAATAAAAACCCAGGGGAAACAGTCTGAGGAAACATCTGCCAATGTGTCCCATATCTGGTAACAGGTTCATGGGGCAGTATGCAATCACGTTGAAGTAACATTTACAAATCAACCCTGTGGAACTCGGTTTAACAGTCCGATTCCATGACTTTGTTGGACGAATCCCCAAACCATCTAACAAGATCATTCAATTCGCAAAATCTGGAACACTTCGGCTGCACCTTTTAACATTTCTGATCTTGCACTTTTTGTTACTTTGTCTTATGGTGTATAGAAATTTTAATCAGTTTTAGATTCTATATTCTGCAGCCATCATCTCCCCAGCAGTGTGGGGAGGTGTGGAGGGAGACGCACAAACTCCCGGGAGTGGGGATGGAGATGTGGGGGCCAGGGAGACACACAGACTCCGGGAGTGGGGATGGAGATGTGGGCGCCACGGAGACACACAGACTCCGGGAGTGGGGATGGAGATGTGGGGCAAGGGAGACACACAGAATCTGGGAGTGGGGATGGAGATGTGGGGGGGAGGGAGACACACAGACTCCGGGAGTGGGGATGGAGATGTGGGGGCCAGGGAGACACACAGACTCCGGGAGTGGTGATGGAGATGAAGGGGCCAGTGAGACACACAGACTCTGGGAGTGGGGATGGAGATGTGAGGGCCAGGGAGACACACAGACTCTGGGAGTGGGGATGGAGATGTGGGGGACAGGGAGACACACAGACTCTGGGAGTGGGGATGGAGATGTCGGGGCCAGGGAGCCACACAGACTCTGGGAGTGGGGATGGAGATTTGGGGGCCAGGGAGCCACACAGACTCTGGGAGTGGGGATGGAGATGTGGGGGCCAGGGAGCCACACAGACTCCAGGAGTGGGGACGTAGATGTGGGGGTCAGGGAGCCACACAGACTCCAGGAGTGGGGACGTAGATGTGGGGGCCAGGGAGACACTCGGACTCCGGGAGTGCGGATGGAGATATGGGGGCCAGGGAGACGCACAGACCCCGGGAGTGGGGATGGAGCTGTGTGGGACAGGGAGACACACAGACTCCGGGAGTGGTGGTGGAGATGTGGGGTCCAGGGAGCCACACAGACTCCAGGAGTTGGGACGTAGATGTGGGGGTCAGGGAGCCACACAGACTCTGGGAGTGGGGATGGAGATGTGGGGTCCAGGGAGACACACAGACTCCAGGAGTGGGGACGTAGATGTGGGGGTCAGGGAGCCACACAGACTCCAGGAGTGGGGATGGAGATGCGGGGACCAGGGAGACACACAGACTCCAGGAGTAGGGATGGCAGTGTGGGGTAGCGGGATAGACAGTCTTTGGGAGTCAGGATTGGGGTGTGTGGGGAGGGTGATAAACACACGCTGCCGAGTGTGGATGGGGTTGTGGGGTAAATGCACACAGACTCTGGGAGTGGGGATGGAGATGTGGGGGCCAGGGAGACACACAGACTGTGGGAGTGTGCATGGAGATGTAGGGGGCAGGGAGACACACAGACTCCAGGATTGGGGATCTAGATATGTGGACCAGGGATGCACACAGACTCCGGGAGTGGGGATGTAGATGTGGGGGCCCAGGGAGACGCACAGACTCTGGGAATGCAAATGGCAGTGTGGGGGGAGAGGGAGACACATTCTTTGGGAGACAGGATTGGGGTGTGTGGGGAGGGTTATAAACACTGCCGAGTGGGGATGGGGTTGTGGGGTAAAGGGGAGCACACAGACTCTGGGAGTGAGGATGGGGGTATGGTGGGGTGGTGGGAGACTGAGAAACCCGTGGAGTGGGGATGGGGCAGTGGGGCCAGGGAGGCACACAGACTTTCGCAGTGGCGATGGGGGTATGGAGGGATGGAGACCCACAGACCTTGGGAGTGGGGAGGGGTGTGTGAGGGAGAGGGAGACACATAGACTCTCCGAAGGGGTGGAGATGTTGCGGGACGGAGATACACAGTCTGTGGAAGTGGGGGTATGTATGGGTGAAGAGACGCACAGACGCTGGAGTGGGCAGTGGGGTGTGGGGGAGGGAGTCACACGGACTCTGGGATTAAAGATCGGGCGAGAGACACACAGACTCTATGAGTGGGGATGGAGATGTCGGGGGATTTTGACAACAGACACTGGGAGTGGGGATAGAGGTGTGGTGGGAGGAAGATGCACAGACTCAGGGAGGGAGGATGGAGGTGTTGGGGAGGGACACACACAGATTCTGGTCGTGGGGATAGAGGTGTGGTGGGAGGGAGACGCACAGACTCTGGCAGTGAGGATGGGGGTGTGGGAGGAAGGAGACACACAGACTCTGGGAGTGGGGATGGAGGTGTTGGGGAGGGAGATGCATGGATTCGGAGATTGGGGATCGGGTTATGGGGATGAATTGAGACACACATACTCTGGCAGTGAGGATGGGGTGTGGGAGAAAGGAGACACACAGACTCTGGGAGTGGGAATGAAGTGTGTGGTGTTGGAGAAACTCGAACTCTGGGAACTGGAAATGGGGGTGTGTAGAGATGGAGGCCCTCAGTCTTTGCGAGTGCGACTGTGGTGTGGGGGAAGCCATACAGATTCTGGTAATGGGGATTGGTGTGAGTTGGGGAAAGGGAGCCAAACAGATTCGGGGAGTGTAGTTTGGGTTGTGGGGTGAGAGACACAATTCGACTCTGGGGAGTCGGGGTGTGGGCGTGAGGGGGAAGGAGACACGCAGACTATGGGAGTAGGTTAGGGGTGTGGGGTTTGGAGAAACTTAAACTCTTGGGACAGTGAATGGGGGCGTGGATGGAGGAAGACACACAGACTCTGGGAGTTGGAAAGGGGGTGTGGGGAGGGTGAGGCACAGACTCAAGGGAGTGGGGATGGGGTGTGCCGTGTGGGAGAAACTCGAACTCTGGGAACAGGGTATGGGGACGTGGGGAGAGGGGGACACTCAGACTGTGGGAGTGGGACTGTGGTATGGTGGGGAGGGAGACAAGCAGAGCCTTGGGTGTGGGGATGAGGAGACATGCAGACTCCGTGAAGTGGGGAAGGGGATTTGGGGTGTGGAGATGAATAGGCTGGGGCTGTTTTCCCTGAAGATTTAGAAGCTTAGGGGCGGTCTTATAGAAGTTCATAAAATAATGAGGAGCATGGATATGATAAATACACAAGGTATTTTCCCTGGGGATCGGGAGTCCCAGACTACTGGGCATAGATTTAGGGTGAGAGGGGTAAAATATAGAAGGGTCCTAAGGGAACAGGTTTTCACGCAGAGGGTGGTACCTGCATGGATTGAGCTGCTGGAGGAAGTGGTGGAGGCTGGTACAATTGCAAAATTTAAAAGGAATCTGGTTGGTTACACAAGTCTTAAGGTTTTAGAGGGATATAGGCTAAGTGCTGGCATATGGGTCTAAGATATCTGTTCCGCATGGATGAGTTGAACCGAAAGGTCTGTTTAAGAGCTGCACAACTCTCCAACTCGACGACTGTAGTGAACAGCAGTCCCAGCTACCAGAGGCAGGAGTTGCACTCGAGTCTCTGTTGCTGTGAGGCAGCAGTGCTAACCACTGTGCCACCATGCCACCGAAGAAGAAACTGGCACCACCATGTTCATTCTAAAATATGAGAGACTGAACAACCAATCCAGGTCTTTTTCAATATACAATTTCAGTTAGGTCACACTGTAAACGTTTGCGATAAATTCTGTGTCTTATGGTCTTATACTCTAAAACCACCCAATGAAGGAGGAGCTCTCTGAAAGCTAATGCTTCCAAATGAACATATTGGACGATAACCTGGTGTTGTGTGATTTTTAACTTTGTAAATCACAGTCCAACACCAGCATCTCCAAGTCAAGGAGAGATTGAATTGCTGAAAAAGCACATACTGTGATATAAGCTGACACCAGATCGAGTTGGGTCACGACTGAGAGAAAGTATGACGTATTTTAGACAGAGTCCTGTATTCAATAAATAAAGGAACTATCTTAGCTCAGGAGAAGACATGGTGGATCAACCACAAACAGACAAAGACACCAGTATTTTAGACTAGAATAGAAAAGCAATTTATAGTGTATCGAAATGCAAACAGAGACATGCATTTGTCTCTGTTTGCATTTCCGTTTCTGTGTTCTTCCTAGCTAAATTAATTATGTCAAAAATCCCTGTGCTAAATGTCATTGTCATCTCATCGTCCCATCTGCAAACCTCGGTCGGTCCTTACTCAATTTTGTATTTCCGTCTTCCTGGATCCCAATGGTTGGTAGGTTCGTGTTTTAGCAACTTGAGAAGCTGTCCATTGTTTGCCAAGAGCTTAGTCAAAACTAAAAATGAAAGCAGTCACAGGTCCAAACACTTCCCCCATTGGCCATGCTAAATTGCCCATAGTGTTCGGTGCAGGGTAAATGTAGGGGAATGGGTGTGGGTGGGTGCGCTTCGGCGGGTCGGTGTGGACTTGTTGGGCCACAGGGCCTGTTTCCACGCTGTAAGTAATCTAATCAAATCTAATCCAATCTCCACCTGCAAACCATCACTATGGATCTTTCTTGAGTCGAAAAAAGCCAACTGCCCATTTTGACCCATAATTTCGAAACTTTGCTAACATGTCAGTGGTGAAGAATGTGTTCAAATAACTTTTGACGTGTAAATGGTTCACATCAATCGGATTAAAGTAACATCTCGTGTGTTACCCTGCAAAAAAATAAAAAACTTGGTTCGCAGGAATTACTCTCAGCATGTCTACGATGGATTATTTTATCAAAAAAAAATTTCCAATGTTATGAGGTCTCATCTTTCTTCACTACATTGTTCTGAATTTTAAGTTGTGTCCACTGAGACATGAAACTGTCTGATCTGCCTAAATGTATGGAGTGTGCTTTTAACTTTGTTAGTTTAATTTATTGACCTTAGTTGAATAAACTTAAAAATCACACAGCTCCAGATGATAGTCCAACAAGTCTTATTTGGAAGCACGAGTTTTCGGAGAGCAGCTCCTTTATCAGATGGTTGTGGAGTATAAGATCGCAAGACACAGAATTTACGGAAAAATTTGATAGTGTGATATAATTGAAATTATGTCATGAAAAATACCTGGATTGTTTGCTAAGTCTCTCATGTTTTAGAATGATCATATTGGTTTCAATTCTTTCATATGAAAATCGCATCCTCAAGTGAACTTTAGCAATTGGTATCATATCGGCCCAG